>NC_092875.1:310723911-310959838 GCF_028372415.1 Notamacropus eugenii | reverse complement strand
TAGGGTGAGGGTAGAATCGAGGCATTTAAGGATAATGTTGGGGTTAGATTTTAGGTTTAGGGTTAGCTTTCGTAGAATCGAGGTTTAGGCTTCGGGGTAGGGTTAGCGTTAGGGTCAGGGTTAGAATCAGGGGCAATTTTAGTGGTTATGGTTGGGGTTAGGGTATGGCTTAGAGTGCATTTAGGGTAGGGGTAGGAGTAGGGTTAGGATTAGGGTTAAGGTTTGTGTTGGTAGAATCGAGGTTTAAGGTTAAGCTTAGGGTCAGGATTGCCTTTTGGTTAGAATCGAGTGCATTTAGGGTTAGAGTTAGTGTTGAGATTGACGAATTAGTATTAGGGTTAGAATCGAGCACATTAGGGTTAGAGTTATGGTTAGAATCCAGTGCATTTAGGGTTATGGTTAGGGTTAGGGTTATGTTCAGGGTGAGGGTTAGAATCGAGTGCATTTAAGGATAGTGTTAGGGTTAGAGTTAGGTTAGGGTTAGCTTTCTTAGAATCGACGGTTAGGGTTAGGGTTAGGGGTAGGATTAGGGTTAGGGTTGGATTTAGGGTTAGAGTTAGGGTTAGAATCAAGGGCATTTTTAGTATTAAGTTAGGTTTAGGGTTAGAGGGCATTCAGGGGTAGGGGTAGGAGTAGGGTTAGGATTAGGGTTAGGGTTATTAGGGTCAGGGTTTGAATCGAGAGTATTTAAGGATCGTGTTAGTGTTAGAGTTAGGTTTAGGGTTAACTTTCGTAGAATGAGGGTTAGGGTTAGGGTTAGGGTTCGGGTTGGTTTAGAATCAAGCGCATTTTTAGTATTAGGGTTGCGGTAGGCTTACGATTAGACTGCATTTAGGGGTAGGGGTAGGAGTAGGGTTAGGATTAGGGTTACGGTTTGTGGTGGTAGAATCGATGTGTAGGGTTAGGCTTAGGGTCAGGAATGGCTTTTGAGTTAGAATCCAGTACATTTAGGCTTAGGGATAATGGTGAAATTGACGATTTAGTGTTAGGGTTAGAATCGAGCACATTTAGGGTTAGATTTCTGGTTAGAATTCGTTATGGTTAGGGTTAGTGTTAGGGGAAGGGTAGGGTTAGAGTGCATTTAGGGGTAGGGGTAGGGGTAGGGTTAGGATCAGGGTTAGCGTTTGTGTTTTTAGAATAGAAGTTTAGGGTTAGGCTTAGGGTCAGGATTGCCTTTTGGGTTAGAATCGAGTGCATTTAGGGGTTAGGGTTAGTGTTGAGATTCACGATTTAGTGTTAGGCTTAGAATCGAGCACATTAGGGTTAGAGTTATGGTTAGAATCCACTGCATTTAGGCTTAGTGTTAGGGTTAGGGTTATTAGGGTCAGTATAGAATCGAGAGCATTTAAGGATAGTGTTAGGGTTAGAGTTAGGTTTAGGGTTAGGTTTCGTAGAATTGAGGGTTACGGTTAGGGTTAGGGTTAGGGTTAGAGTGCATATAGAGGTAGGTATAGTAGTAGGGTTAGGATTAGAGTTAGGGTTTGTGTTGGTAGAATCGAGATTTACGGTTAGGCTTAGGGTCAGGACTGCCTTTTGTGTTAGAGTCGAGTGCGTTTAGGGTTAGGCTTAGTGTTGAGATTGGCGATTTAGTGTTAGGGTTGGAATCGAGCACATTAGGGTTAGAGTTATGGTTAGAATCCAGTGCATTTAGGGTTAGGATTAGAGTTAGGGTTAGGGTTATGTTGAGGGTGTGGGCTAGAATGGAGTGCATTTAAGGATAGTGTTTGGGTTAGAGTTATATATAGCGTTAGCTTTAGTAGAATCGAGGGTTAGGCTTAGCGTTAGGGTCAGGATTGCCTTTTGGGTTAGAATCAAGTGCATTTAGGGTTAGGGTTAGAGTTGAGATTGACGATTTAGAGTTAGTGTTAGAATCAAGCACATTAGGATTAGAGTTAAGGTTGGAATCAAGTGCATTTAAGGGTAGGATTAGGGTTAGGGTTAGGGTTATGTTTAGGGTGAGGGTTAGAATCGAGTGCATTTAAGGATAGTGTTAGGGTTAGAGTTAGGTATAGGGCTAGCTTTCGTAGAATCGAGGGTTAGTGTTAGGGTTAGGGTTAGGGTTCGTATTAGGGTTAGAATCAAGCGCATTTTTAGTGTTAGTGTTGGGGTTAGGGTTAGGGTTTGAGTGCATTTAGGGGTAGGGGAGGAGTTGGGTTAGGATTAGCGTTAGGGTTTGTGGTGGTAGCTTCGAGGTTTAAGGTTAGGCTTAGGGTCAGGATTGGCTTTGGGTTAGAGCCGAGTGCATTTAGGGTTAGGCTTAGTGTTGAGATTGACGATTTAGTGTTAGGGTTATAATCGAGCACATTAGGGTTAGAGTTATGGTGAGAATCCACTGCATTTAGGCTTAGTGTTAGGGTTAGGGTTATTAGGGTCAGTATTAGAATCTAAAGATTTTAAGGAGAGTGTTAGGGTTAGAGTTAGGTTTAGGGTTAGGTATCATAGAATTGAGGGTTAGGGTTGGGTTAGGGTTAGAATCAAGCGCATTTTTAGTGTTAGGGGTTGGGTTACGGTTAGGGTTAGAGTGGATATATAGGTAGGGATAGGAGTAGGGTTAGGATTAGGGTTAGGGTTTGTGTTGGTAGAATCGAGGTTTAGGGTTGGGTTTAGGGTCTGGAATGCATTTTGGGTTAGAGTCTAGTGCATTTAGGGTTAGGCTTAGTGTTGAGATTGACGATTTAGTGTTAGGGTTATAATCGAGCACATTATGGTTAGAGTTATGGTTAGAATCCAGTGCATTTAGGGTTAGGGATAGGGTTAGGATGACGGTTATGTTTAGGGTGAGGGTTAGAATCGAGTACATTTAAGGATAGTGTTAGGGTTAGAGTTAGGTATAGGGTTAGCTTTCGTCGAATCGAGGTTTAGTGTTAGGGTTAGGGTTAGGGTTAGGATTAGGGTTAGAATCAAGCGCATTTTTAGTGTTAGAGTAGGGTTAGGGTTAGGGTTTCAGTGCATTTAGGGTAGGGGAAGAGTTGTGTTAGGATTATGGTTAGGATTTGTGTTGGTAGAATCGAGGTTTTGGGTTAGGCTTAGGGTCAGGAGAGCATTTTGGGTCATAATTCAGAGCATTTAGGCTTAGGGTTAGTGTTGTAGTTGATGATTTAGTTTTAGCGTTAGAATCAAGAACATTTAGGGATAGAGTTATGGTTAGAATTCGTTAGGGTTACGGTTAGTGTTAGGGTTAGGGGTATGGTTAGAGTGCATTTAGCGGTACGGGATAGGGCACGGTTAGAATTAAGGTTAGGGTTAGTGTTGGTAGAATCGAGGTTTTGGGTTAGGCTCAGGGTCACGATTGCCTTTTGGGTTAGAATCGAGTGCATTTAGGCTCAAGGTTACTGTTGAGATTGATGAATTAGTGTTAGGGTTAGAATCACGAACATTACAGTTAGTGTTATGGTTAGAATCCAGTGCATTTAGGGATAGCATTAGGCTTATGGTTACTATTATGTTTAGGGTGAGGGTTAGAATCGAGTGCATTTAAGGATAATGTTGGGGTTAGATTTAGGTTTAGGGTTAGCTTTCGTAGAATCGAGGTTTAGGCTTCGGGGTAGGGTTAGCGTTAGGGTCAGGGTTAGAATCAGGGGCAATTTTAGTGTTATGGTTGGGGTTAGGGTATGGCTTAGAGTGCATTTAGGGGTAGGGGTAGGAGTAGGGTTAGGATTAGGGTTAAGGTTTGTGTTGGTAGAATCGAGGTTTAAGGTTAAGCTTAGGGTCAGGATTGCCTTTTGGGTTAGAATCGAGTGCATTTAGGGTTAGAGTTAGTGTTGAGATTGACGAATTAGTATTAGGGTTAGAATCGAGCACATTAGGGTTAGAGTTATGGTTAGAATCCAGTGCATTTAGGGTTATGGTTAGGGTTAGGGTTATGTTCAGGGTGAGGGTTAGAATCGAGTGCATTTAAGGATAGTGTTAGGGTTAGAGTTAGGTTAGGGTTAGCTTTCTTAGAATCGACGGTTAGGGTTAGGGTTAGGGGTAGGATTAGGGTTAGGGTTGGATTTAGGGTTAGAGTTAGGGTTAGAATCAAGGGCATTTTTAGTATTAAGGTTAGGTTTAGGGTTAGAGGGCATTCAGGGGTAGGGGTAGGAGTAGGGTTAGGATTAGGGTTAGGGTTATTAGGGTCAGGGTTTGAATCGAGAGTATTTAAGGATCGTGTTAGTGTTAGAGTTAGGTTTAGGGTTAACTTTCGTAGAATTGAGGGTTAGGGTTAGGGTTAGGGTTCGGGTTTGGTTTAGAATCAAGCGCATTTTTAGTATTAGGGTTGCGGTAGGCTTACGATTAGACTGCATTTAGGGGTAGGGGTAGGAGTAGGGTTAGGATTAGGGTTACGGTTTGTGGTGGTAGAATCGATGTGTAGGGTTAGGCTTAGGGTCAGGAATGGCTTTTGAGTTAGAATCCAGTACATTTAGGCTTAGGGATAATGGTGAAATTGACGATTTAGTGTTAGGGTTAGAATCGAGCACATTTAGGGTTAGATTTCTGGTTAGAATTCGTTATGGTTAGGGTTAGTGTTAGGGGAAGGGGTAGGGTTAGAGTGCATTTAGGGGTAGGGGTAGGGGTAGGGTTAGGATCAGGGTTAGCGTTTGTGTTTTTAGAATAGAAGTTTAGGGTTAGGCTTAGGGTCAGGATTGCCTTTTGGGTTAGAATCGAGTGCATTTAGGGTTAGGGTTAGTGTTGAGATTCACGATTTAGTGTTAGGCTTAGAATCGAGCACATTAGGGTTAGAGTTATGGTTAGAATCCACTGCATTTAGGCTTAGTGTTAGGGTTAGGGTTATTAGGGTCAGTATTAGAATCGAGAGCATTTAAGGATAGTGTTAGGGTTAGAGTTAGGTTTAGGGTTAGGTTTCGTAGAATTGAGGGTTACGGTTAGGGTTAGGGTTAGGGTTAGAGTGCATATAGAGGTAGGTATAGTAGTAGGGTTAGGATTAGAGTTAGGGTTTGTGTTGGTAGAATCGAGATTTACGGTTAGGCTTAGGGTCAGGACTGCCTTTTGTGTTAGAGTCGAGTGCGTTTAGGGTTAGGCTTAGTGTTGAGATTGGCGATTTAGTGTTAGGGTTGGAATCGAGCACATTAGGGTTAGAGTTATGGTTAGAATCCAGTGCATTTAGGGTTAGGATTAGAGTTAGGGTTAGGGTTATGTTGAGGGTGTGGGCTAGAATGGAGTGCATTTAAGGATAGTGTTTGGGTTAGAGTTATATATAGCGTTAGCTTTAGTAGAATCGAGGGTTAGGCTTAGCGTTAGGGTCAGGATTGCCTTTTGGGTTAGAATCAAGTGCATTTAGGGTTAGGGTTAGAGTTGAGATTGACGATTTAGAGTTAGTGTTAGAATCAAGCACATTAGGATTAGAGTTAAGGTTGGAATCAAGTGCATTTAAGGGTAGGATTAGGGTTAGGGTTAGGGTTATGTTTAGGGTGAGGGTTAGAATCGAGTGCATTTAAGGATAGTGTTAGGGTTAGAGTTAGGTATAGGGCTAGCTTTCGTAGAATCGAGGGTTAGTGTTAGGGTTAGGGTTAGGGTTCGTATTAGGGTTAGAATCAAGCGCATTTTTAGTGTTAGTGTTGGGGTTAGGGTTAGGGTTTGAGTGCATTTAGGGGTAGGGGAGGAGTTGGGTTAGGATTAGCGTTAGGGTTTGTGGTGGTAGCTTCGAGGTTTAAGGTTAGGCTTAGGGTCAGGATTGGCTTTGGGTTAGAGCCGAGTGCATTTAGGGTTAGGCTTAGTGTTGAGATTGACGATTTAGTGTTAGGGTTATAATCGAGCACATTAGGGTTAGAGTTATGGTGAGAATCCACTGCATTTAGGCTTAGTGTTAGGGTTAGGGTTATTAGGGTCAGTATTAGAATCTAAAGATTTTAAGGAGAGTGTTAGGGTTAGAGTTAGGTTTAGGGTTAGGTATCATAGAATTGAGGGTTAGGGTTGGGTTAGGGTTAGAATCAAGCGCATTTTTAGTGTTAGGGGTTGGGTTACGGTTAGGGTTAGAGTGGATATATAGGTAGGGATAGGAGTAGGGTTAGGATTAGGGTTAGGGTTTGTGTTGGTAGAATCGAGGTTTAGGGTTGGGTTTAGGGTCTGGAATGCATTTTGGGTTAGAGTCTAGTGCATTTAGGGTTAGGCTTAGTGTTGAGATTGACGATTTAGTGTTAGGGTTATAATCGAGCACATTATGGTTAGAGTTATGGTTAGAATCCAGTGCATTTAGGGTTAGGGATAGGGTTAGGATGACGGTTATGTTTAGGGTGAGGGTTAGAATCGAGTACATTTAAGGATAGTGTTAGGGTTAGAGTTAGGTATAGGGTTAGCTTTCGTCGAATCGAGGTTTAGTGTTAGGGTTAGGGTTAGGGTTAGGATTAGGGTTAGAATCAAGCGCATTTTTAGTGTTAGAGTAGGGTTAGGGTTAGGGTTTCAGTGCATTTAGGGTAGGGGAAGAGTTGTGTTAGGATTATGGTTAGGATTTGTGTTGGTAGAATCGAGGTTTTGGGTTAGGCTTAGGGTCAGGAGAGCATTTTGGGTCATAATTCAGAGCATTTAGGCTTAGGGTTAGTGTTGTAGTTGATGATTTAGTTTTAGCGTTAGAATCAAGAACATTTAGGGATAGAGTTATGGTTAGAATTCGTTAGGGTTACGGTTAGTGTTAGGGTTAGGGGTATGGTTAGAGTGCATTTAGCGGTACGGGATAGGGCACGGTTAGAATTAAGGTTAGGGTTAGTGTTGGTAGAATCGAGGTTTTGGGTTAGGCTCAGGGTCACGATTGCCTTTTGGGTTAGAATCGAGTGCATTTAGGCTCAAGGTTACTGTTGAGATTGACGAATTAGTGTTAGGGTTAGAATCACGAACATTACAGTTAGTGTTATGGTTAGAATCCAGTGCATTTAGGGATAGCATTAGGCTTATGGTTACTATTATGTTTAGGGTGAGGGTTAGAATCGAGTGCATTTAAGGATAATGTTGGGGTTAGATTTAGGTTTAGGGTTAGCTTTCGTAGAATCGAGGTTTAGGCTTCGGGGTAGGGTTAGCGTTAGGGTTAGGGTTAGAATCAGGGGCAATTTTAGTGTTATGGTTGGGGTTAGGGTATGGCTTAGAGTGCATTTAGGGGTAGGGGTAGGAGTAGGGTTAGGATTAGGGTTAAGGTTTGTGTTGGTAGAATCGAGGTTTAAGGTTAAGCTTAGGGTCAGGATTGCCTTTTGGGTTAGAATCGAGTGCATTTAGGGTTAGAGTTAGTGTTGAGATTGACGAATTAGTATTAGGGTTAGAATCGAGCACATTAGGGTTAGAGTTATGGTTAGAATCCAGTGCATTTAGGGTTATGGTTAGGGTTAGGGTTATGTTCAGGGTGAGGGTTAGAATCGAGTGCATTTAAGGATAGTGTTAGGGTTAGAGTTAGGTTAGGGTTAGCTTTCTTAGAATCGACGGTTAGGGTTAGGGTTAGGGGTAGGATTAGGGTTAGGGTTGGATTTAGGGTTAGAGTTAGGGTTAGAATCAAGGGCATTTTTAGTATTAAGGTTAGGTTTAGGGTTAGAGGGCATTCAGGGGTAGGGGTAGGAGTAGGGTTAGGATTAGGGTTAGGGTTATTAGGGTCAGGGTTTGAATCGAGAGTATTTAAGGATCGTGTTAGTGTTAGAGTTAGGTTTAGGGTTAACTTTCGTAGAATTGAGGGTTAGGGTTAGGGTTAGGGTTCGGGTTTGGTTTAGAATCAAGCGCATTTTTAGTATTAGGGTTGCGGTAGGCTTACGATTAGACTGCATTTAGGGGTAGGGGTAGGAGTAGGGTTAGGATTAGGGTTACGGTTTGTGGTGGTAGAATCGATGTGTAGGGTTAGGCTTAGGGTCAGGAATGGCTTTTGAGTTAGAATCCAGTACATTTAGGCTTAGGGATAATGGTGAAATTGACGATTTAGTGTTAGGGTTAGAATCGAGCACATTTAGGGTTAGATTTCTGGTTAGAATTCGTTATGGTTAGGGTTAGTGTTAGGGGAAGGGGTAGGGTTAGAGTGCATTTAGGGGTAGGGGTAGGGGTAGGGTTAGGATCAGGGTTAGCGTTTGTGTTTTTAGAATAGAAGTTTAGGGTTAGGCTTAGGGTCAGGATTGCCTTTTGGGTTAGAATCGAGTGCATTTAGGGTTAGGGTTAGTGTTGAGATTCACGATTTAGTGTTAGGCTTAGAATCGAGCACATTAGGGTTAGAGTTATGGTTAGAATCCACTGCATTTAGGCTTAGTGTTAGGGTTAGGGTTATTAGGGTCAGTATTAGAATCGAGAGCATTTAAGGATAGTGTTAGGGTTAGAGTTAGGTTTAGGGTTAGGTTTCGTAGAATTGAGGGTTACGGTTAGGGTTAGGGTTAGGGTTAGAGTGCATATAGAGGTAGGTATAGTAGTAGGGTTAGGATTAGAGTTAGGGTTTGTGTTGGTAGAATCGAGATTTACGGTTAGGCTTAGGGTCAGGACTGCCTTTTGTGTTAGAGTCGAGTGCGTTTAGGGTTAGGCTTAGTGTTGAGATTGGCGATTTAGTGTTAGGGTTGGAATCGAGCACATTAGGGTTAGAGTTATGGTTAGAATCCAGTGCATTTAGGGTTAGGATTAGAGTTAGGGTTAGGGTTATGTTGAGGGTGTGGGCTAGAATGGAGTGCATTTAAGGATAGTGTTTGGGTTAGAGTTATATATAGCGTTAGCTTTAGTAGAATCGAGGGTTAGGCTTAGCGTTAGGGTCAGGATTGCCTTTTGGGTTAGAATCAAGTGCATTTAGGGTTAGGGTTAGAGTTGAGATTGACGATTTAGAGTTAGTGTTAGAATCAAGCACATTAGGATTAGAGTTAAGGTTGGAATCAAGTGCATTTAAGGGTAGGATTAGGGTTAGGGTTAGGGTTATGTTTAGGGTGAGGGTTAGAATCGAGTGCATTTAAGGATAGTGTTAGGGTTAGAGTTAGGTATAGGGCTAGCTTTCGTAGAATCGAGGGTTAGTGTTAGGGTTAGGGTTAGGGTTCGTATTAGGGTTAGAATCAAGCGCATTTTTAGTGTTAGTGTTGGGGTTAGGGTTAGGGTTTGAGTGCATTTAGGGGTAGGGGAGGAGTTGGGTTAGGATTAGCGTTAGGGTTTGTGGTGGTAGCTTCGAGGTTTAAGGTTAGGCTTAGGGTCAGGATTGGCTTTGGGTTAGAGCCGAGTGCATTTAGGGTTAGGCTTAGTGTTGAGATTGACGATTTAGTGTTAGGGTTATAATCGAGCACATTAGGGTTAGAGTTATGGTTAGAATCCACTGCATTTAGGCTTAGTGTTAGGGTTAGGGTTATTAGGGTCAGTATTAGAATCTAAAGATTTTAAGGAGAGTGTTAGGGTTAGAGTTAGGTTTAGGGTTAGGTATCATAGAATTGAGGGTTAGGGTTGGGTTAGGGTTAGAATCAAGCGCATTTTTAGTGTTAGGGGTTGGGTTACGGTTAGGGTTAGAGTGGATATATAGGTAGGGATAGGAGTAGGGTTAGGATTAGGGTTAGGGTTTGTGTTGGTAGAATCGAGGTTTAGGGTTGGGTTTAGGGTCTGGAATGCATTTTGGGTTAGAGTCTAGTGCATTTAGGGTTAGGCTTAGTGTTGAGATTGACGATTTAGTGTTAGGGTTATAATCGAGCACATTATGGTTAGAGTTATGGTTAGAATCCAGTGCATTTAGGGTTAGGGATAGGGTTAGGATGACGGTTATGTTTAGGGTGAGGGTTAGAATCGAGTACATTTAAGGATAGTGTTAGGGTTAGAGTTAGGTATAGGGTTAGCTTTCGTCGAATCGAGGTTTAGTGTTAGGGTTAGGGTTAGGGTTAGGATTAGGGTTAGAATCAAGCGCATTTTTAGTGTTAGAGTAGGGTTAGGGTTAGGGTTTCAGTGCATTTAGGGTAGGGGAAGAGTTGTGTTAGGATTATGGTTAGGATTTGTGTTGGTAGAATCGAGGTTTTGGGTTAGGCTTAGGGTCAGGAGAGCATTTTGGGTCATAATTCAGAGCATTTAGGCTTAGGGTTAGTGTTGTAGTTGATGATTTAGTTTTAGCGTTAGAATCAAGAACATTTAGGGATAGAGTTATGGTTAGAATTCGTTAGGGTTACGGTTAGTGTTAGGGTTAGGGGTATGGTTAGAGTGCATTTAGCGGTACGGGATAGGGCACGGTTAGAATTAAGGTTAGGGTTAGTGTTGGTAGAATCGAGGTTTTGGGTTAGGCTCAGGGTCACGATTGCCTTTTGGGTTAGAATCGAGTGCATTTAGGCTCAAGGTTACTGTTGAGATTGACGAATTAGTGTTAGGGTTAGAATCACGAACATTACAGTTAGTGTTATGGTTAGAATCCAGTGCATTTAGGGATAGCATTAGGCTTATGGTTACTATTATGTTTAGGGTGAGGGTTAGAATCGAGTGCATTTAAGGATAATGTTAGGGTTAGATTTAGGTTTAGGGTTAGCTTTCGTAGAATCGAGGTTTAGGCTTCGGGGTAGGGTTAGCGTTAGGGTTAGGGTTAGAATCAGGGGCAATTTTAGTGTTATGGTTGGGGTTAGGGTATGGCTTAGAGTGCATTTAGGGGTAGGGGTAGGAGTAGGGTTAGGATTAGGGTTAAGGTTTGTGTTGGTAGAATCGAGGTTTAAGGTTAAGCTTAGGGTCAGGATTGCCTTTTGGGTTAGAATCGAGTGCATTTAGGGTTAGAGTTAGTGTTGAGATTGACGAATTAGTATTAGGGTTAGAATCGAGCACATTAGGGTTAGAGTTATGGTTAGAATCCAGTGCATTTAGGGTTATGGTTAGGGTTAGGGTTATGTTCAGGGTGAGGGTTAGAATCGAGTGCATTTAAGGATAGTGTTAGGGTTAGAGTTAGGTTAGGGTTAGCTTTCTTAGAATCGACGGTTAGGGTTAGGGTTAGGGGTAGGATTAGGGTTAGGGTTGGATTTAGGGTTAGAGTTAGGGTTAGAATCAAGGGCATTTTTAGTATTAAGGTTAGGTTTAGGGTTAGAGGGCATTCAGGGGTAGGGGTAGGAGTAGGGTTAGGATTAGGGTTAGGGTTATTAGGGTCAGGGTTTGAATCGAGAGTATTTAAGGATCGTGTTAGTGTTAGAGTTAGGTTTAGGGTTAACTTTCGTAGAATTGAGGGTTAGGGTTAGGGTTAGGGTTCGGGTTTGGTTTAGAATCAAGCGCATTTTTAGTATTAGGGTTGCGGTAGGCTTACGATTAGACTGCATTTAGGGGTAGGGGTAGGAGTAGGGTTAGGATTAGGGTTACGGTTTGTGGTGGTAGAATCGATGTGTAGGGTTAGGCTTAGGGTCAGGAATGGCTTTTGAGTTAGAATCCAGTACATTTAGGCTTAGGGATAATGGTGAAATTGACGATTTAGTGTTAGGGTTAGAATCGAGCACATTTAGGGTTAGATTTCTGGTTAGAATTCGTTATGGTTAGGGTTAGTGTTAGGGGAAGGGGTAGGGTTAGAGTGCATTTAGGGGTAGGGGTAGGGGTAGGGTTAGGATCAGGGTTAGCGTTTGTGTTTTTAGAATAGAAGTTTAGGGTTAGGCTTAGGGTCAGGATTGCCTTTTGGGTTAGAATCGAGTGCATTTAGGGTTAGGGTTAGTGTTGAGATTCACGATTTAGTGTTAGGCTTAGAATCGAGCACATTAGGGTTAGAGTTATGGTTAGAATCCACTGCATTTAGGCTTAATGTTAGGGTTAGGGTTATTAGGGTCAGTATTAGAATCGAGAGCATTTAAGGATAGTGTTAGGGTTAGAGTTAGGTTTAGGGTTAGGTTTCGTAGAATTGAGGGTTACGGTTAGGGTTAGGGTTAGGGTTAGAGTGCATATAGAGGTAGGTATAGTAGTAGGGTTAGGATTAGAGTTAGGGTTTGTGTTGGTAGAATCGAGATTTACGGTTAGGCTTAGGGTCAGGACTGCCTTTTGTGTTAGAGTCGAGTGCGTTTAGGGTTAGGCTTAGTGTTGAGATTGGCGATTTAGTGTTAGGGTTGGAATCGAGCACATTAGGGTTAGAGTTATGGTTAGAATCCAGTGCATTTAGGGTTAGGATTAGAGTTAGGGTTAGGGTTATGTTGAGGGTGTGGGCTAGAATGGAGTGCATTTAAGGATAGTGTTTGGGTTAGAGTTATATATAGCGTTAGCTTTAGTAGAATCGAGGGTTAGGCTTAGCGTTAGGGTCAGGATTGCCTTTTGGGTTAGAATCAAGTGCATTTAGGGTTAGGGTTAGAGTTGAGATTGACGATTTAGAGTTAGTGTTAGAATCAAGCACATTAGGATTAGAGTTAAGGTTGGAATCAAGTGCATTTAAGGGTAGGATTAGGGTTAGGGTTAGGGTTATGTTTAGGGTGAGGGTTAGAATCGAGTGCATTTAAGGATAGTGTTAGGGTTAGAGTTAGGTATAGGGCTAGCTTTCGTAGAATCGAGGGTTAGTGTTAGGGTTAGGGTTAGGGTTCGTATTAGGGTTAGAATCAAGCGCATTTTTAGTGTTAGTGTTGGGGTTAGGGTTAGGGTTTGAGTGCATTTAGGGGTAGGGGAGGAGTTGGGTTAGGATTAGCGTTAGGGTTTGTGGTGGTAGCTTCGAGGTTTAAGGTTAGGCTTAGGGTCAGGATTGGCTTTGGGTTAGAGCCGAGTGCATTTAGGGTTAGGCTTAGTGTTGAGATTGACGATTTAGTGTTAGGGTTATAATCGAGCACATTAGGGTTAGAGTTATGGTTAGAATCCACTGCATTTAGGCTTAGTGTTAGGGTTAGGGTTATTAGGGTCAGTATTAGAATCTAAAGATTTTAAGGAGAGTGTTAGGGTTAGAGTTAGGTTTAGGGTTAGGTATCATAGAATTGAGGGTTAGGGTTGGGTTAGGGTTAGAATCAAGCGCATTTTTAGTGTTAGGGGTTGGGTTACGGTTAGGGTTAGAGTGGATATATAGGTAGGGATAGGAGTAGGGTTAGGATTAGGGTTAGGGTTTGTGTTGGTAGAATCGAGGTTTAGGGTTGGGTTTAGGGTCTGGAATGCATTTTGGGTTAGAGACTAGTGCATTTAGGGTTAGGCTTAGTGTTGAGATTGACGATTTAGTGTTAGGGTTATAATCGAGCACATTATGGTTAGAGTTATGGTTAGAATCCAGTGCATTTAGGGTTAGGGATAGGGTTAGGATGACGGTTATGTTTAGGGTGAGGGTTAGAATCGAGTGCATTTAAGGATAGTGTTAGGAGTAGAGTTATGTGTAAGGTTAGCTTTCGTAGAATGGAGGGTTAGGTTAGGGTTAGGGTCAGGATTGACTAATGGGTTAGAATCGAGTGCATTTAGGCTTGAGGTTAGTGTTGAGATTGACGATTTAGAGTTAGTGTGAGAATCAAGCACATTAGGATTAGAGTTATGGTTAGAATCCAGTGCATTTAGGTTCAGGATTAAGGTTAGGGTTAGGGTTATGTTTAGGGTGAGGGTTAGAATCGAGTGCATTTAAGGATAGTGTTAGGGTTAGAGTTTGGTATAGGGCTAGTATTCGTAGAAACGAGGGTTAGTGTTAGGGTTAGGGTTAGGGTTCGTATCAGGGTTAGAATCAAGCGCATTTTTAGTGTTAGTGTTGGGGTTAGGGTTAGGGTTTGAGTGCATTTAGGGGTAGGGGAGGAGTTGGGTTAGGATTAGCGTTAGGGTTTGTGTTGGTAGAATCGACGTTTTGGGTTAGGCTTAGGGTCAGGAGAGCATTTTGGGTCATAATTCAGAGCATTTAGGCTTAGGGTTAGTGTTGTAGTTGATGATTTAGTTTTAGCGTTAGAATCAAGAACATTTAGGGATAGAGTTATGGTTAGAATTCGTTAGGGTTACGGTTAGTGTTAGGGTTAGGGGTATGGTTAGAGTGCATTTAGCGGTACGGGATAGGGCACGGTTAGAATTAAGGTTAGGGTTAGTGTTGGTAGAATCGAGGTTTTGGGTTAGGCTCAGGGTCACGATTGCCTTTTGGGTTAGAATCGAGTGCATTTAGGCTCAAGGTTACTGTTGAGATTGACGAATTAGTGTTAGGGTTAGAATCACGAACATTACAGTTAGTGTTATGGTTAGAATCCAGTGCATTTAGGGATAGCATTAGGCTTATGGTTACTATTATGTTTAGGGTGAGGGTTAGAATCGAGTGCATTTAAGGATAATGTTAGGGTTAGATTTAGGTTTAGGGTTAGCTTTCGTAGAATCGAGGTTTAGGCTTCGGGGTAGGGTTAGCGTTAGGGTTAGGGTTAGAATCAGGGGCAATTTTAGTGTTATGGTTGGGGTTAGGGTATGGCTTAGAGTGCATTTAGGGGTAGGGGTAGGAGTAGGGTTAGGATTAGGGTTAAGGTTTGTGTTGGTAGAATCGAGGTTTAAGGTTAAGCTTAGGGTCAGGATTGCCTTTTGGGTTAGAATCGAGTGCATTTAGGGTTAGAGTTAGTGTTGAGATTGACGAATTAGTATTAGGGTTAGAATCGAGCACATTAGGGTTAGAGTTATGGTTAGAATCCAGTGCATTTAGGGTTATGGTTAGGGTTAGGGTTATGTTCAGGGTGAGGGTTAGAATCGAGTGCATTTAAGGATAGTGTTAGGGTTAGAGTTAGGTTAGGGTTAGCTTTCTTAGAATCGACGGTTAGGGTTAGGGTTAGGGGTAGGATTAGGGTTAGGGTTGGATTTAGGGTTAGAGTTAGGGTTAGAATCAAGGGCATTTTTAGTATTAAGGTTAGGTTTAGGGTTAGAGGGCATTCAGGGGTAGGGGTAGGAGTAGGGTTAGGATTAGGGTTAGGGTTATTAGGGTCAGGGTTTGAATCGAGAGTATTTAAGGATCGTGTTAGTGTTAGAGTTAGGTTTAGGGTTAACTTTCGTAGAATTGAGGGTTAGGGTTAGGGTTAGGGTTCGGGTTTGGTTTAGAATCAAGCGCATTTTTAGTATTAGGGTTGCGGTAGGCTTACGATTAGACTGCATTTAGGGGTAGGGGTAGGAGTAGGGTTAGGATTAGGGTTACGGTTTGTGGTGGTAGAATCGATGTGTAGGGTTAGGCTTAGGGTCAGGAATGGCTTTTGAGTTAGAATCCAGTACATTTAGGCTTAGGGATAATGGTGAAATTGACGATTTAGTGTTAGGGTTAGAATCGAGCACATTTAGGGTTAGATTTCTGGTTAGAATTCGTTATGGTTAGGGTTAGTGTTAGGGGAAGGGGTAGGGTTAGAGTGCATTTAGGGGTAGGGGTAGGGGTAGGGTTAGGATCAGGGTTAGCGTTTGTGTTTTTAGAATAGAAGTTTAGGGTTAGGCTTAGGGTCAGGATTGCCTTTTGGGTTAGAATCGAGTGCATTTAGGGTTAGGGTTAGTGTTGAGATTCACGATTTAGTGTTAGGCTTAGAATCGAGCACATTAGGGTTAGAGTTATGGTTAGAATCCACTGCATTTAGGCTTAGTGTTAGGGTTAGGGTTATTAGGGTCAGTATTAGAATCGAGAGCATTTAAGGATAGTGTTAGGGTTAGAGTTAGGTTTAGGGTTAGGTTTCGTAGAATTGAGGGTTACGGTTAGGGTTAGGGTTAGGGTTAGAGTGCATATAGAGGTAGGTATAGTAGTAGGGTTAGGATTAGAGTTAGGGTTTGTGTTGGTAGAATCGAGATTTACGGTTAGGCTTAGGGTCAGGACTGCCTTTTGTGTTAGAGTCGAGTGCGTTTAGGGTTAGGCTTAGTGTTGAGATTGGCGATTTAGTGTTAGGGTTGGAATCGAGCACATTAGGGTTAGAGTTATGGTTAGAATCCAGTGCATTTAGGGTTAGGATTAGAGTTAGGGTTAGGGTTATGTTGAGGGTGTGGGCTAGAATGGAGTGCATTTAAGGATAGTGTTTGGGTTAGAGTTATATATAGCGTTAGCTTTAGTAGAATCGAGGGTTAGGCTTAGCGTTAGGGTCAGGATTGCCTTTTGGGTTAGAATCAAGTGCATTTAGGGTTAGGGTTAGAGTTGAGATTGACGATTTAGAGTTAGTGTTAGAATCAAGCACATTAGGATTAGAGTTAAGGTTGGAATCAAGTGCATTTAAGGGTAGGATTAGGGTTAGGGTTAGGGTTATGTTTAGGGTGAGGGTTAGAATCGAGTGCATTTAAGGATAGTGTTAGGGTTAGAGTTAGGTATAGGGCTAGCTTTCGTAGAATCGAGGGTTAGTGTTAGGGTTAGGGTTAGGGTTCGTATTAGGGTTAGAATCAAGCGCATTTTTAGTGTTAGTGTTGGGGTTAGGGTTAGGGTTTGAGTGCATTTAGGGGTAGGGGAGGAGTTGGGTTAGGATTAGCGTTAGGGTTTGTGGTGGTAGCTTCGAGGTTTAAGGTTAGGCTTAGGGTCAGGATTGGCTTTGGGTTAGAGCCGAGTGCATTTAGGGTTAGGCTTAGTGTTGAGATTGACGATTTAGTGTTAGGGTTATAATCGAGCACATTAGGGTTAGAGTTATGGTTAGAATCCACTGCATTTAGGCTTAGTGTTAGGGTTAGGGTTATTAGGGTCAGTATTAGAATCTAAAGATTTTAAGGAGAGTGTTAGGGTTAGAGTTAGGTTTAGGGTTAGGTATCATAGAATTGAGGGTTAGGGTTGGGTTAGGGTTAGAATCAAGCGCATTTTTAGTGTTAGGGGTTGGGTTACGGTTAGGGTTAGAGTGGACATATAGGTAGGGATAGGAGTAGGGTTAGGATTAGGGTTAGGGTTTGTGTTGGTAGAATCGAGGTTTAGGGTTGGGTTTAGGGTCTGGAATGCATTTTGGGTTAGAGACTAGTGCATTTAGGGTTAGGCTTAGTGTTGAGATTGACGATTTAGTGTTAGGGTTATAATCGAGCACATTATGGTTAGAGTTATGGTTAGAATCCAGTGCATTTAGGGTTAGGGATAGGGTTAGGATGACGGTTATGTTTAGGGTGAGGGTTAGAATCGAGTGCATTTAAGGATAGTGTTAGGAGTAGAGTTATGTGTAAGGTTAGCTTTCGTAGAATGGAGGGTTAGGTTAGGGTTAGGGTCAGGATTGACTAATGGGTTAGAATCGAGTGCATTTAGGCTTGAGGTTAGTGTTGAGATTGACGATTTAGAGTTAGTGTGAGAATCAAGCACATTAGGATTAGAGTTATGGTTAGAATCCAGTGCATTTAGGTTCAGGATTAAGGTTAGGGTTAGGGTTATGTTTAGGGTGAGGGTTAGAATCGAGTGCATTTAAGGATAGTGTTAGGGTTAGAGTTTGGTATAGGGCTAGTATTCGTAGAAACGAGGGTTAGTGTTAGGGTTAGGGTTAGGGTTCGTATCAGGGTTAGAATCAAGCGCATTTTTAGTGTTAGTGTTGGGGTTAGGGTTAGGGTTTGAGTGCATTTAGGGGTAGGGGAGGAGTTGGGTTAGGATTAGCGTTAGGGTTTGTGTTGGTAGAATCGACGTTTTGGGTTAGGCTTAGGGTCAGGAGAGCATTTTGGGTCATAATTCAGAGCATTTAGGCTTAGGGTTAGTGTTGAAATTGATGATTTAGTTTTAGCGTTAGAATCAAGCACATTTAGGGATAGAGTTATGGTTAGAATTCGTTAGGGTTATGGTTAGTGTTAGGGTTAGGGGTATGGTAAGAGTGCATTTAGCGGTAGGGGTTGGGGCATGGTTAGAATTAAGGTTAGGGTTAGTGTTGGTAGAATCGAGGTTTAGGGTTAGGCTCAGGGTCAGGATGGCCTTTTGGGATAGAATCTAGTGCATTTAGGCTTAGGGTTACTGTTGAGATTGACGAATTAGCGTTGGGGTTAGAATCAAGTACATTACAGTTAGACTTATGGTTAGAATCCAGTGCATTTAGGGTTAGCTTTGGCTTCTGGTTACGGTTATGTTTAGAGTGAGGGTTAGAATTGAGCGCATTTAAGGATAGTGTTAGGGTTAGAGTTAGGTTTAGGGTTAGCTTTCGTAGAATCGAGGGTTAGGGTTAGGGTTGGGGTTCGGGTTAGGGGTAGAATGAAGCACATTATTAGTATTAGAGTTGGGGTAGGCTTACGATTAGATTGCATTTAGGGGTAGGATAGGAGTAGGGTTAGGATTAGGGTTACGGTTTGTGGTGGTAGAATCGAGCTTTAGGGTTAGGCTTAGGGTCAGGATTGCCTTTTGGGTTAGAATCGAGTGCATTCCGGGTTAGAGTTAGTGATGAGATTGACGATTTAGTGTTAGGGTTAGAATCGAGCACATTTAGGGTTAGAGTTATGGTTAGAATTCGTTAGGGTTAGGGTTAGGGGAAGCGGTAGGGTAGGGGTTAGAATCACGCTCATTTTTAGTGTTAGGGTTACGGTTAGTGTTAGGCTTAGAGGGCATTTAGAGGTAGGGGTAGCGGTAGGATTAGGATTTGGGTTAGGGTTAGTGATGGTAGAATCGAGGTTTAGGTTTAGGCTTAGGGTCAGGACTGCGTTTTGGATCAGAATCGAGTGTATTTAGGCGTTGGGTTAGAGTTCAAATTGACGATTTAGTGTTATGGTTTGAATCGAGCACATTTAGGGTTAGAGTTATGCTTAGAATTCAGTGCATTTCGGGTTAGGCTTAGGGTTAGGGTTAGATTTAGCGCAAGGATTAGAATCGAGAGCTTTTAAGAATAGTGCTAGGGTTAGAGTTAGGTTTAGCTTTCGCTTTCTTAGAATCGAGGGTTAGGGTTAAGGTTAGGCTTAGGGTGAGGGTTAGAGATAGAATCAGGCGCATTTTTAGTGTTCTAGTTTTCTTCAGGGTATGGCTTAGAGTGCATTTAGGGGTAGGGGTAGGAGTAGGGTTAGGATTAGGGTTAAGGTTTTTGTTGGTAGAATCGAAGTTTAAGGTTAGGCGTAGGGTCAGGAATGGCTTTGGGTTAGAAGCCAGTGCATTTAGGTTTAGGTATAGTGTTGAAATTGACGATTTAGTGTTAGGGTTAGAATCGAGCACATTTAGGGTTAGAGGTTTGGTTAGAATTCGTTAGGGTTAGGGTGAGTGTTAGGGGTAGGGGTAGGGTTAGAGTGCATTTAGGGCTAGGGGTAGGGTTAGGGTTAGGATCAGGGTTAAGGTGTGTGTTGGTAGAATCGAAGTTTAGGGTTAGGCTTAGTGTCAGGATTTCCTTTTGGGTTAGAATCGAGTGCATTTAGGGTTAGGGTTAGTGTTGAGATTGACGATTTAGTGTTAGGCTTAGAATGGAGCACATGAGGGTTAGAGTTATGGTTAGAATCCAGTTCATTTAGGCTTAGGGTTAGGGCTAGGGTTATTCGCGTCAGGATTAGAATCTAGAGCATTTAAGGATAGTGTTAGGGTTAGAGTTAGGTTTAGGGTTAGGTTTCGTAGAATTGAGGGTTAGGGTTAGGGTTAGGGTTAGAATCAAGCGCATTTTTAGTGTTAGGGGTTGGGTTACGGTAAGGGTTAGAGTGCATATAGAGGTAGGGATAGGAGTAGGGTTAGGATTAGGGTTAGGGTTTGTGTTGGTAGAATCGAGGTTTAGGGTTGGTCTTAGGGTCAGAATTGCCTTTTGGGTTAGACCCGAGTGCATTTAGGGTTAGGCTTAGTGTTGAGATTGACGAATTAGTGTTAGGGTTATAATCGAGCACATTATGGTTAGAGTTATGGTTAGAATCCAGTGCATTTAGGGTTAGGATTAGGGTTAGGGTTAGGGTTATGTTCAGGGTGAGGGTTAGAATCGAGTGCATTTAAGGATAGTGTTAGGGGTAGAGTTATGTGTAAGGTTAGCTTTCGTAGAATGTAGGGTTAGGTTAGGGTTAGGGTCAGGATTGCCTAATGGGTTAGAATCGAGTGCATTTAGGCTTGAGGTTAGTGTTGAGATTGACGATTTAGAGTTAGTGTGAGAATCAAGCACATTAGGATTAGAGTTATGGTTAGAATCCAGTGCATTTAGGGTTAGGATTAAGGTTAGGGTTAGGGTTATGTTTAGGGTGAGGGTTAGAATCGAGTGCATTTAAGGATAGTGTTAGGCTTAGAGTTAGGTATAGGGCTAGCTTTCGTAGAAACGAGGGTTAGTGTTAGTGTTAGGGTTAGGGTTAGTATTAGGGTTAGAATCAAGCGCATTTTTAGTGTTAGTGTTGGGGTTAGAGTTAGGGTTTGAGTGCATTTAGGGGTAGGGGAGGAGTTGGGTTAGGATTAGCGTTAGGGTTTGTGTTGGTAGAATCGACGTTTTGGGTTAGGCTTAGGGTCAGGAGAGCATTTTGGGTCATAATTCAGAGCATTTAGGCTTAGGGTTAGTGTTGCAATTGATGGTTTAGTTTTAGCGTTAGAATCAAGCACATTTAGGGATAGAGTTATGGTTAGAATTCGTTAGGGTTACGGTTAGTGTTAGGGTTAGGGGTATGGTAAGAGTGCATTTAGCGGTAGGGGTTGGGGCATGGTTAGAATTAAGGTTAGGGTTAGTGTTGGTAGAATCGAGGTTTAGGGTTAGGCTCAGGGTCAGGATGGCCTTTTGGGATAGAATCGAGTGCATTTAGGCTTAGGGTTACTGTTGAGATTGACGAATTAGCGTTAGGGTTAGAATCAAGTACATTACAGTTAGAGTTATGGTTAGAATCCAGTGCATTTAGGGTTAGGTTTTGGCTTCTGGTTACGGTTATGTTTAGGGTGAGGGTTAGAATCGAGCGCATTTAAGGATAGTGTTAGGGTTAGAGTTAGGTTTAGGGTTAGCTTTCGTAGAATCGAGGGTTAGGGTTAGGGTTGGGGTTCGGGTTAGGATTAGAATGAAGCACATTATTAGTATTAGAGTTGGGGTAGGCTTATGATTAGATTGCATTTTGGGGTAGGGGTAGTAGTAGGGTTACAGTTTGTGGTGGTAGAATCGAGGTTTAGGGTTAGGCTTAGGGTCAGGATTGCCTTTTGGGTTAGAATCGAGTGCATTCCGGGTTAGAGTTAGTGATGAGATTGACGATTTAGTGTTAGGGTTAGAATCGAGCACATTTAGGGTTAGAGTTATGGTTAGAATTCGTTAGGGTTGGGGTTAGGGTTAGGGGAAGCGGTAGGGTAGGGGTTAGAATCACGCTCATTTTTAGTGTTAGGGTTACGGTTAGTGTTAGGCTTAGAGGGCATTTAGAGGTAGGGGTAGAGGTAGGATTAGGATTTGGGTTAGGGTTAGTGATGGTAGAATCGAGGTTTAGGTTTAGGCTTAGGGTCAGGACTGCGTTTTGGATCACAATCGAGGGTATTTAGGCTTTGGGTTAGTGTTCAAATTGACGATTCAGTGTTATGGTTTGAATCGAGCACATTTAGGGTTAGAGTTATGCTTAGAGTTCAGTGCATTTAGGGTTAGGCTTAGGGTTAGGGTTAGATTTAGCGTCAGGGTTAGAATCGAGAGCTTTTAAGAATAGTGCTAGGGTTAGAGTTAGGTTTAGCTTTCGCTTTCTTAGAATCGAGGGTTAGGGTTAAGGTTAGGCTTAGGGTGAGGGTTAGGGTTAGAATCAGGCGCATTTGTAGTGTTCTAGTTTTCGTCAGGGTATGGCTTAGAGTGCATTTAGGGGTAGGGGTAGGAGTAGGGTTAGGATTAGGGTTAAGGTTTTTGTTGGTAGAATCGAAGTTTAAGGTTAGTCGTAGGGTCAGGAATGGCTTTGGGTTAGAATCCAGTGCATTTAGGCTTAGGGTTAGTGTTGAAATTGATGGTTTAGTTTTAGCGTTAGAATCAAGCACATTTAGGGATAGAGTTATGGTTAGAATTCGTTAGGGTTACGGTTAGTGTTAGGGTTAGGGGTATGGTAAGAGTGCATTTAGCGGTAGGGGTTGGGGCATGGTTAGAATTAAGGTTAGGGTTAGTGTTGGTAGAATCGAGGTTTAGGGTTAGGCTCAGGGTCAAGATGGCCTTTTGGGATAGAATCGAGTGCATTTAGGCTTAGGGTTACTGTTGAGATTGCCGAATTAGCGTTAGGGTTAGAATCAGGTACATTACAGTTAGAGTTATGGTTAGAATCCAGTGCATTTAGGGTTAGGTTTTGGCTTCTGGTTACGGTTATGTTTAGGGTGAGGGTTAGAATCGAGCGCATTTAAGGATAGTGTTAGGGTTAGAGATAGGTTTAGGGTTAGGTTTCGTAGAATCGAGGGTTAGGGTTAGGGTTGGGGTTCGGGTTAGGATTAGAATGAAGCACATTATTAGTATTAGAGTTGGGGTAGGCTTATGATTAGATTGCATTTTGGGGTAGGGGTAGTAGTAGGGTTACAGTTTGTGGTGGTAGAATCGAGGTTTAGGGTTAGGCTTAGGGTCAGGATTGCGTTTTGGGTTAGAATCGAGTGCATTCCGGGTTAGAGTTAGTGATGAGATTGACGATTTTAGTGTGAGGGTTAGAATCGAGCACATTTAGGATTAGAGTTATGCTTAGAATTCGTTAGGGTTAGGGTTAGGGGAAGCGGTAGGGTAGGGGTTAGAATCACGCTCATTTTTAGTGTTAGGGTTACGGTTAGTGTTAGGCTTAGAGGGCATTTAGAGGTAGGGGTAGCGGTAGGATTAGGATTTGGGTTAGGGTTAGTGATGGTAGAATCGAGGTTTAGGTTTAGGCTTAGGGTCAGGACTGCGTTTTGGATCAGAATCGAGTGTATTTAGGCTTTGGGTTAGAGTTCAAATTGACAATTTAGTGTTATGGTTTGAATCGAGCACATTTAGGGTTAGAGTTATGCTTAGAATTCAGTGCATTTCGGGTTAGGCTTAGGGTTAGGGTTAGATTTAGCGTCAGGATTAGAATCGAGAGCTTTTAAGAATAGTGCTAGGGTTAGAGTTAGGTTTAGCTTTCGCTTTCTTAGAATCGAGGGTTAGGGTTAAGGTTAGGCTTAGGGTGAGGGTTAGAGATAGAATCAGGCGCATTTTTAGTGTTCTAGTTTTCTTCAGGGTATGGCTTAGAGTGCATTTAGGGGTAGGGGTAGGAGTAGGGTTAGGATTAGGGTTAAGGTTTTTGTTGGTAGAATCGAAGTTTAAGGTTAGGCGTAGGGTCAGGAATGGCTTTGGGTTAGAAGCCAGTGCATTTAGGCTTAGGGATAGTGTTGAAATTGACGATTTAGTGTTAGGGTTAGAATCGAGCACATTTAGGGTTAGAGTTTTGGTTAGAATTCGTTAGGGTTAGGGTTAGTGTTAGGGGTAGGGGAAGGGTTAGAGTGCATTTAGCGGTAGGGGTAGGGGTAGGGTTAGGATCAGGGTTAGGGTTTGTGTTGGTAGAATCGAAGTTTAGGGTTAGGCTTAGTGTCAGGATTTCCTTTTGGGTTAGAATCAAGTGCATTTAGGGTTAGGGTTAGTGTTGAGATTGACGATTTAGTGTTAGGCTTAGAATGGAGCACATGAGGGTTAGAGTTATGGTTAGAATCCACTGCATTTAGGCTTAGGGTTAGGGCTAGGTTAATTAGCGTCAGGATTAGAATCGAGAGCATTTAAGGAAAGTGTTAGGGTTAGAGTTAGGTTTAGGGTTAGGTTTCGTAGAATTGAGGGTTAGGGTTAGGGTTAGGGTTAGAATCAAGCGCATTTTTAGTGTTAGGGGTTGGGTTACGGTAAGGGTTAGAGTGCATATAGAGGTAGGGATAGGAGTAGGGTTAGGATTAGGGTTAGGGTTTGTGTTGGTAGAATCGAGGTTTAGGGTTGGTCTTAGGGTCAGGATTGCCTTTTGGGTTAGAGCCGAGTGCATTTAGGGTTAGGCTTAGTGTTGTGATTGACGATTTAGTGTTAGGGTTATAATCGAGCACATTAGGGTTAGAGTTATGGTTAGAATCCAGTGCATTTAGGGTTAGGATTAGGGTTACGGTTAGGGTTATGTTCAGGGTGAGGGTTAGAATCGAGTGCATTTAAGGATAGTGTTAGGGGTAGAGTTATGTGTAGGGTTAGCTTTCGTAGAATGGAGGGTTAGGTTAGGGTTAGGGTCAGGATTGCCTAATGGGTTAGAATCGAGTGCATTTAGGCTTGAGGTTAGTGTTGAGATTGACGATTTAGAGTTAGTGTGAGAATCAAGCACATTAGGATTAGAGTTATGGTTACAATCCAGTGCATTTAGGGTTAGGATTAGGGTTAGGGTTATGGTTCTGTTTAGGGTGGGGGTTAGAATCGAGTGCATTTAAGGATAGTGTTAGGGTTAGAGTTAGGTTTAGGGTTAGCTTTCGTAGAATCGTGGGTTAGGGTTAGGGTTGGGGTTCGGTTTAGGGGTAGAATGAAGCACATTATTAATATTAGAGCTGGGGTAGGCTTACGATTAGATTGCATTTAGGGGTAGGGGTAGGAGTAGGGTTAGGATTAGGGTTACGGTTTGTGGTGGTAGAATCGAGGTTTAGGGTTAGGCTTAGGGTCAGGATTGCCTTTTGGGTTAGAATCGAGTGCATTCCGGGTTAGAGTTAGTGATGAGATTGACGATTTAGTGTTAGGGTTAGAATCGAGCAAATTTAGGGTTAGAGTTATGGTTAGAATTCTTTAGGGTTAGGGTTAGGGGAAGCCGTAGGGTAGGGGTTAGAATCACGCTCATTTTTAGTGTTAGGGTTACGGTTAGTGTTAGGCTTAGAGGGCATTTAGAGGTAGGGGTAGCGGTAGGATTAGGATTTGGCTTAGGGTTAGTGATGGTAGAATCGAGGTTTAGGTTTAGGCTTAGGGTCAGGACTGCGTTTTGGATCAGAATCGAGTGTCTTTAGGCTTTGGGTTAGTGTTCAAATTGACGATTTAGTGTTATGGTTTGAATCGAGCACATTTAGGGTTAGAGTTATGCTTAGAATTCAGTGCATTTAGGGTTAAGCTTAGGGTTAGGGTTAGATTTAGCGTCAGGGTTAGAATCGAGAGCTTTTAAGAATAGTGCTAGGGTTAGAGTTAGGTTTAGCTTTCGCTTTCTTAGAATCGAGGGTTAGGGTTAAGGTTAGGCTTAGGGTGAGGGTTAGAGATAGAATCAGGCGCATTTTTAGTGTTCTAGTTTTCTTCAGGGTATGGCTTAGAGTGCATTTAGGGGTAGGGGTAGGAGTAGGGTTAAGATTAGGGTTAAGGTTTTTGTTCGTAGAATCGAAGTTTAAGGTTAGGCGTAGGGTCAGGAATGGCTTTGGGTTAGAATCCAGTGCATTTAGGCTTAGGGATAGTGTTGAAATTTTTCGATTTAGTGTTAGGGTTAGAATCGAGCACATTGAGGGTTAGAGTTTTGGTTAGAATTCGTTAGGGTTAGGGTTAGTGTTAGGGGTAGGGGAAGGGTTAGAGTGCATTTAGGGGTAGGGGTGGGGGTAGGGTTAGGATCAGGGTTAGGGTTTGTGTTGGTAGAATCGAAGTTTAGGGTTAGGCTTAGTGTCAGGATTTCCTTTTGGGTAAGAATCGAGTGCATTCAGGGTTAGGGTTAGTGTTGAGATTGACGATTTAGTGTTAGGCTTAGAATGGAGCACATGAGGGTTAGAGTTATGGTTAGAATCCACTGCATTTAGGCTTAGGGTTAGGGCTAGGGTAATTAGCGTCAGGATTAGAATCGAGAGCATTTAAGGATAGTGTTAGGGTTAGAGTTAGGTTTAGGGTTAGGTTTCGTAGAATTGAGGGTTAGGGTTGGGGTTAGGGTTAGAATCAAGCGCATTTTTAGTGTTAGGGGTTGGGTCAGGGTTAGGGTTACATTGCATATAGAGGTAGGGATAGGAGTAGGGTTAGGATTAGGGTTAGGGTTTGTGTTGGTAGAATCGAGGTTTAGGGTTGGTCTTAGGGTCAGGATTGCCTTTTGGGTTAGAGCCGAGTGCATTTAGGGTTAGGCTTAGTGTTGAGATTGACGATTTAGTGTTAGGGTTATAATCGAACACATTAGGGTTAGAGTTATGGTTAGAATCCAGTGCATTTAGGGTTAGGATTAGGGTTAGGGTTAGGGTTATGTTCAGGGTGAGGGTTAGAATCGAGTGTATTTAAGGATAGTGTTAGGGGTAGAGTTACGTGTAGGGTTAGCTTTCGTAGAATGGAGGGTTAGGTTAGGGTTAGGGTCAGGATTGCTTAATGGGTTAGAATCGAGTGAATTTAGGCTTGAGGTTAGTGTTGAGATTGACGATTTAGAGTTAGTGTGCAAATCAAGCACATTAGGATTAGAGTTATGGTTAGAATCCAGTGCATTTAGGGTTAGGATTAGTGTTGAGATTGACGATTTAGTGTTAGGCTTAGAATCGAGCACATGAGGGTTAGAGTTATGCTTAGAATCCAGTTCATTTAGGCTTAGGGTTAGGGCTAGGGTTATTAGCGTCAGGATTAGAATCTAGAGCATTTAAGGATAGTGTTAGGGTTAGAGTTAGGTTTAGGGTTAGGTTTCGTAGAATTGAGGGTTAGGGTTAGGGTTAGGGTTAGAATCAAGCGCATTTTTAGTGTTACGGGTTGGATTAGGGTAAGGGTTAGAGTGCATATAGAGGTAGGGATAGGAGTAGGGTTAGGATTAGGGTTAGGGTTTGTGTTGGTAGAATCGAGGTTTAGGGTTGGCCTTAGGGTCAGGATTGCCTTTTGGGTTAGAGCCGAGTGCATTTAGGGTTAGGCTTAGTGTTGAGATTGACGATTTAGTGTTAGGGTTATAATCGAGCACATTATGGTTAGAGTTATGGTTAGAATCCAGTGCATTTAGGGTTAGGATTAGGGTTAGGGTTAGGGTTATGTTCAGGGTGAGGGTTAGAATCGAGTGCATTTAAGGATAGTGTTAGGGGTAGAGTTATGTGTAAGGTTAGCTTTCGTAGAATGGAGGGTTAGGTTAGTGTTAGACTCAGGATTGCCTAATGGGTTAGAATCGAGTGCATTTAGGCTTGAGGTTAGTGTTGAGATTGACGATTTAGAGTTAGTGTGAGAATCAAGCACATTAGGATTAGAGTTATGGGTAGAATCCAGTGCATTTAGGGTTAGGATTAAGGTTAGGGTTAGGGTTATGTTTAGGGTGAGGGTTAGAATCGAGTGCATTTAAGGATAGTGTTAGGGTTAGAGTTAGGTATAGGGCTAGCTTTCGTAGAATCGAGGGTTAGTGTTAGGGTTAGGGTTAGGGCTAGTATTAGGGTTAGAATCAAGCGCATTTTTAGTGTTAGTGTTGGGGTTAGGGTTAGGGTTTGAGTGCATTTAGGGGTAGGGGAGGAGTTGGGTTAGGATTAGCGTTAGGGTTTGTGTTGGTAGAATCGACGTTTTGGGTTAGGCTTAGGGTCAGGAGAGCATTTTGGGTCATAATTCAGAGCATTTAGGCTTAGGGTTAGTGTTGAAATTGATGATTTAGTTTTAGCGTTAGAATCAAGCACATTTAGGGATAGAGGTATGGTTAGAATTCGTTAGGGTTACGGTTAGTGTTAGGGTTAGGGGTATGGTAAGAGAGCATTTAGCGGTAGGGGTTGGGGCATGGTTAGAATTAAGGTTAGGGTTAGTGTTGGTAGAATCGAGGTTTAGGGTTGGCCTTAGGGTCAGGATTGCCTTTTGAGTTAGAGCCGAGTGCATTTAGGGTTAGGCTTAGTGTTGAGATTGACGATTCAGTGTTAGGGTTATAATCGAGCACATTATGGTTAGAGTTATGGTTAGAATCCAGTGCATTTAGGGTTAGGATTAGGGTTAGGGTTAGGGTTATGTTCAGGGTGAGGGTTAGAATCGAGTGCATTTAAGGATAGTGTTAGGGGTAGAGTTATGTGTAAGGTTAGCTTTCGTAGAATGGAGGGTTAGGTTAGGGTTAGGGTCAGGATTGCCTAATGGGTTAGAATCGAGTGCATTTAGGCTTGAGGTTAGTGTTGAGATTGACGATTTAGAGTTAGTGTGAGAATCAAGCACATTAGGATTCGAGTTATGGGTAGAATCCAGTGCATTTAGGGTTAGGATTAAGGTTAGGGTTAGGGTTATGTTTAGGGTGAGGGTTAGAATCGAGTGCATTTAAGGATAGTGTTAGGGTTAGAGTTAGGTATAGGGCTAGTATTCGTAGAAACGAGGGTTAGTGTTAGGGTTAGGGTTAGGGTTAGTATTAGGGTTAGAATCAAGCGCATTTTTAGTGTTAGTGTTGGGGTTAGAGTTAGGGTTTGAGTGCATTTAGGGGTAGGGGAGGAGTTGGGTTAGGATTAGCGTTAGGGTTTGTGTTGGTAGAATCGACGTTTTGGGTTAGGCTTAGGGTCAGGGAGCATTTTGGGTCATAATTCAGAGCGTTTAGGCTTAGGATTAGTGTTGAAATTGATGATTTAGTTTTAGCGTTAGAATCAAGCACATTTAGGGATAGAGTTATGGTTAGAATTCGTTAGGGTTATGGTTAGTGTTAGGGTTAGGGCTATGGTAAGAGTGCATTTAGCGGTAGGGGTTGGGGCATGGTTAGAATTAAGGTTAGGGTTAGTGTTGGTAGAATCGAGGTTTAGGGTTAGGCTCAGGGTCAGGATGGCCTTTTGGGATAGAATCGAGTGCATTTAGGCTTAGGGTTACTGTTGAGATTGCCGAATTAGCGTTAGGGTTAGAATCAAGTACATTACAGTTAGAGTTATGGTTAGAATCCAGTGCATTTAGGGTTAGGTTTTGGCTTCTGGTTACGGTTATGTTTAGGGTGAGGGTTAGAATTGAGCGCATTTAAGGATAGTGTTAGGGGTAGAGTTAGATTTAGGGTTAGCTTTCGTAGAATCGAGGGTTAGGGTTAGGGTTGGGGTTCGGGTTAGGGGTAGAATGAAGCACATTATTAATATTAGAGCTGGGGTAGGCTTACGATTAGATTGCATTTAGGGGTAGGGGTAGGAGTAGGGTTAGGATTAGGGTTACGGTTTGTGGTGGTAGAATCGAGGTTTAGGGTTAGGCTTAGGGTCAGGATTGCCTTTTGGGTTAGAATCGAGTGCATTCCGGGTTAGAGTTAGTGATGAGATTGACGATTTAGTGTTAGGGTTAGAATCGAGCACATTTAGGGTTAGAGTTATGGTTAGAATTCGTTAGGGTTAGGGTTAGGGGAAGCCGTAGGGTAGGGGTTAGAATCACGCTCATTTTTAGTGTTAGGGTTACGGTTAGTGTTAGGCTTAGAGGGCATTTAGAGGTAGGGGTAGCGGTAGGATTAGGATTTGGCTTAGGGTTAGTGATGGTAGAATCGAGGTTTAGGTTTAGGCTTAGGGTCAGGACTGCGTTTTGGATCAGAATCGAGTGTCTTTAGGCTTTGGGTTAGTGTTCAAATTGACGATTTAGTGTTATGGTTTGAATCGAGCACATTTAGGGTTAGAGTTATGCTTAGAATTCAGTGCATTTAGGGTTAGGGTTAGGGTTAGGGTTAGATTTAGCGTCAGGGTTAGAATCGAGAGCTTTTAAGAATAGTGCTAGGGTTACAGTTAGGTTTAGCTTTCGCTTTCTTAGAATCGAGGGTTAGGGTTAAGGTTAGGCTTAGGGTGAGGGTTAGAGATAGAATCAGGCGCATTTTTAGTGTTCTAGTTTTCTTCAGGGTATGGCTTAGAGTGCATTTAGGGGTAGGGGTAGGAGTAGGGTTAGGATTAGGGTTAAGGTTTTTGTTGGTAGAATCGAAGTTTAAGGTTAGGCGTAGGGTCAGGAATGGCTTTGGGTTAGAATCCAGTGCATTTAGGCTTAGGGATAGTGTTGAAATTGACGATTTAGTGTTAGGGTTAGAATCGAGCACATTTAGGGTTAGAGTTTTGGTTAGAATTCGTTAGGGTTAGGGTTAGTGTGAGGGGTAGGGGTAGGGTTAGAGTGCATTTAGGGGTAGGGGTAGGGGTAGGGTTAGGATCAGGGTTAGGGTTTGTGTTGGTAGAATCGAAGTTTAGGGTTAGGCTTAGTGTCAGGATTTCCTTTTGGGTTAGAATCGAGTGCATTTAGGGTTAGGGTTAGTGTTGACATTGACGATTTAGTGTTAGGCTTAGAATCGAGCACATGAGGGTTAGAGTTATGCTTAGAATCCAGTTCATTTAGGCTTAGGGTTAGGGCTAGGGTTATTACCGTCAGGATTAGAATCGAGAGCATTTAAGGATAGTGTTAGGGTTAGAGTTAGGTTTAGGGTTAGGTTTCGTAGAATTGAGGGTTAGGGTTAGGGTTAGGGTTAGAATCAAGCGCATTTTTAGTGTTACGGGTTGGATTAGGGTAAGGGTTAGAGTGCATATAGAGGTAGGGATAGGAGTAGGGTTAAGATTAGGGTTAGGGTTTGTGTTGGTAGAATCGAGGTTTAGGGTTGGCCTTAGGGTCATTATTTCCTTTTGGGTTAGAGCCGAGTGCATTTAGGGTTAGGCTTAGTGTTGAGATTGACGATTTAGTGTTAGGGTTATAATCGAGCACATTATGGTTAGAGTTATGGTTAGAATCCAGTGCATTTAGGGTTAGGATTAGGGTTAGGGTTAGGGTTATGTTCAGGGTGAGGGTTAGAATCGAGTGCATTTAAGGATAGTGTTAGGGGTAGAGTTATGTGTAAGGTTAGCTTTCGTAGAATGGAGGGTTAGGTTAGGGTTAGGGTCAGGATTGCCTAATGGGTTAGAATCGAGTGCATTTAGGCTTGAGGTTAGTGTTGAGATTGACGATTTAGAGTTAGTGTGAGAATCAAGCACATTAGGATTCGAGTTATGGGTAGAATCCAGTGCATTTAGGGTTAGGATTAAGGTTAGGGTTAGGGTTATGTTTAGGGTGAGGGTTAGAATCGAGTGCATTTAAGGATAGTGTTAGGGTTAGAGTTAGGTATAGGGCTAGTATTCGTAGAAACGAGGGTTAATGTTAGGGTTAGGGTTAGGGTTCGTATTAGGGTTAGAATCAAGCGCATTTTTAGTGTTAGTGTTGGGGTTAGGGTTAGGGTTTGAGTGCATTTAGGGGTAGGGGAGGAGTTGGGTTAGGATTAGCGTTAGGGTTTGTGTTGGTAGAATCGACGTTTTGGGTTCGGCTTAGGGTCAGGGAGCATTTTGGGTCATAATTCAGAGCGTTTAGGCTTAGGATTAGTGTTGAAATTGATGATTTAGTTTTAGCGTTAGAATCAAGCACATTTAGGGATAGAGTTATGGTTAGAATTCCTTAGGGTTATGGTTAGTGTTAGGGTTAGGGCTATGGTAAGAGTGCATTTAGCGGTAGGGGTTGGGGCATGGTTAGAATTAAGGTTAGGGTTAGTGTTGGTAGAATCGAGGTTTAGGGTTAGGCTCAGGGTCAGGATGGCCTTTTGGGATAGAATCGAGTGCATTTAGGCTTAGGGTTACTGTTGAGATTGCCGAATTAGCGTTAGGGTTAGAATCAAGTACATTACAGTTAGAGTTATGGTTAGAATCCAGTGCATTTAGGGTTAGGATTTGGCTTCTGGTTACGGTTATGTTTAGGGTGAGGGTTAGAATTGAGCGCATTTAAGGATAGTGTTAGGGGTAGAGTTAGATTTAGGGTTAGCTTTCGTAGAATCGAGGGTTAGGGTTAGGGTTGGGGTTCGGGTTAGGGGTAGAATGAAGCACATTATTAGTATTAGAGCTGGGGTAGGCTTACGATTAGATTGCATTTAGGGGTAGGGGTAGGAGTAGGGTTAGGATTAGGGTTACGGTTTGTGGTGGTAGAATCGAGGTTTAGGGTTAGGCTTAGGGTCAGGATTGCCTTTTGGGTTAGAATCGAGTGCATTCCGGGTTAGAGTTAGTGATGAGATTGACGATTTAGTGTTAGGGTTAGAATCGAGCACATTTAGGGTTAGAGTTATGGTTAGAATTCGTTAGGGTTAGGGTTAGGGGAAGCCGTAGGGTAGGGGTTAGAATCACGCTCATTTTTAGTGTTAGGGTTACGGTTAGTGTTAGGCTTAGAGGGCATTTAGAGGTAGGGGTAGCGGTAGGATTAGGATTTGGCTTAGGGTTAGTGATGGTAGAATCGAGGTTTAGGTTTAGGCTTAGGGTCAGGACTGCGTTTTGGATCAGAATCGAGTGTCTTTAGGCTTTGGGTTAGTGTTCAAATTGACGATTTAGTGTTATGGTTTGAATCGAGCACATTTAGGGTTAGAATTATGCTTAGAATTCAGTGCATTTAGGGTTAGGGTTAGGGTTAGGGTTAGATTTAGCGTCAGGGTTAGAATCGAGAGCTTTTAAGAATAGTGCTAGGGTTAGAGTTAGGTTTAGCTTTCGCTTTCTTAGAATCGAGGGTTAGGGTTAAGGTTAGGCTTAGGGTGAGGGTTAGAGATAGAATCAGGCGCATTTTTAGTGTTCTAGTTTTCTTCAGGGTATGGCTTAGAGTGCATTTAGGGGTAGGGGTAGGAGTAGGGTTAGGATTAGGGTTAAGGTTTTTGTTGGTAGAATCGAAGTTTAAGGTTAGGCGTAGGGTCAGGAATGGCTTTGGGTTAGAATCCAGTGCATTTAGGCTTAGGGATAGTGTTGAAATTGACGATTTAGTGTTAGGGTTATAATCGAGCACATTATGGTTAGAGTTATGGTTAGAATCCAGTGCATTTAGGGTTAGGATTAGGGTTAGGGTTAGGGTTATGTTCAGGGTGAGGTTTAGAATCGAGTGCATTTAAGGATAGTGTTAGGGGTAGAGTTATGTGTAAGGTTAGCTTTCGTAGAATGGAGGGTTAGGTTAGTGTTAGACTCAGGATTGCCTAATGGGTTAGAATCGAGTGCATTTAGGCTTGAGGTTAGTGTTGAGATTGACGATTTAGAGTTAGTGTGAGAATCAAGCACATTAGGATTAGAGTTATGGGTAGAATCCAGTGCATTTAGGGTTAGGATTAAGGTTAGGGTTAGGGTTATGTTTAGGGTGAGGGTTAGAATCGAGTGCATTTAAGGATAGTGTTAGGGTTAGAGTTAGGTATAGGGCTAGCTTTCGTAGATTCGAGGGTTAGTGTTAGGATTAGGATCAGGGTTCGAATTAGGGTTAGAATCAAGCGCATTTTTAGTGTTAGTGTTGGGGTTAGGGTTAGGGTTTGAGTGCATTTAGGGGTAGGGGAGGAGTTGGGTTAGGATTAGCGTTAGGGTTTGTGTTGGTAGAATCGACGTTTTGGGTTAGGCTTAGGGTCAGGAGAGCATTTTGGGTCATAATTCAGAGCATTTAGGCTTAGGGTTAGTGTTGAAATTGATGATTTAGTTTTAGCGTTACAATCAAGCACATTTAGGGATAGAGGTATGGTTAGAATTCGTTAGGGTTACGGTTAGTGTTAGGGTTAGGGGTATGGTAAGAGTGCATTTAGCGGTAGGGGTTGGGGCATGGTTAGAATTAAGGTTAGGGTTAGTGTTGGTAGAATCGAGGTTTAGGGTTGGCCTTAGGGTCAGGATTGCCTTTTGGGTTAGAGCCGAGTGCATTTAGGGTTAGTCTTAGTGTTGAGATTGACGATTTAGTGTTAGGGTTATAATCGAGCACATTATGGTTAGAGTTATGGTTAGAATGCAGTGCATTTAGGGTTAGGATTAGGGTTAGGGTTAGGGTTATGTTCAGGGTGAGGGTTAGAATCGAGTGCATTTAAGGATAGTGTTAGGGGTAGAGTTATGTGTAAGGTTAGCTTTCGTAGAATGGAGGGTTAGGTTAGGGTTAGGGTCAGGATTGCCTAATGGGTTAGAATCGAGTGCATTTAGGCTTGAGGTTAGTGTTGAGATTGACGATTTAGAGTTAGTGTGAGAATCAAGCACATTAGGATTCGAGTTATGGGTAGAATCCAGTGCATTTAGGGTTAGGATTAAGGTTAGGGTTAGGGTTATGTTTAGGGTGAGGGTTAGAATCGAGTGCATTTAAGGATAGTGTTAGGGTTAGAGTTAGGTATAGGGCTAGTATTCGTAGAAACGAGGGTTAGTGTTAGGGTTAGGGTTAGGGTTCGTATTAGGGTTAGAAGCAAGCGCATTTTTAGTGTTAGTGTTGGGGTTAGGGTTCGGGTTTGAGTGCATTTAGGGGTAGGGGAGGAGTTGGGTTAGGATTAGCGTTAGGGTTTGTGTTGGTAGAATCGACGTTTTGGGTTCGGCTTAGGGTCAGGGAGCATTTTGGGTCATAATTCAGAGCGTTTAGGCTTAGGATTAGTGTTGAAATTGATGATTTAGTTTTAGCGTTAGAATCAAGCACATTTAGGGATAGAGTTATGGTTAGAATTCGTTAGGGTTATGGTTAGTGTTAGGGTTAGGGCTATGGTAAGAGTGCATTTAGCGGTAGGGGTTGGGGCATGGTTAGAATTAAGGTTAGGGTTAGTGTTGGTAGAATCGAGGTTTAGGGTTAGGCTCAAGGTCAGGATGGCCTTTTGGGATAGAATCGAGTGCATTTAGGCTTAGGGTTACTGTTGAGATTGCCGAATTAGCGTTAGGGTTAGAATCAAGTACATTACAGTTAGAGTTATGGTTAGAATCCAGTGCATTTAGGGTTAGGTTTTGGCTTCTGGTTACGGTTATGTTTAGGGTGAGGGTTAGAATTGAGCGCATTTAAGGATAGTGTTAGGGGTAGAGTTAGATTTAGGGTTAGCTTTCGTAGAATCGAGGGTTAGGGTTAGGGTTGGGGTTCGGGTTAGGGGTAGAATGAAGCACATTATTAGTATTAGAGCTGGGGTAGGCTTACGATTAGATTGCATTTAGGGGTAGGGGTAGGAGTAGGGTTAGGATTAGGGTTACGGTTTGTGGTGGTAGAATCGAGGTTTAGGGTTAGGCTTAGGGTCAGGATTGCCTTTTGGGTTAGAATCGAGTGCATTCCGGGTTAGAGTTAGTGATGAGATTGACGATTTAGTGTTAGGGTTAGAATCGAGCACATTTAGGGTTAGAGTTATGGTTAGAATTCGTTAGGGTTAGGGTTAGGGGAAGCCGTAGGGTAGGGGTTAGAATCACGCTCATTTTTAGTGTTAGGGTTACGGTTAGTGTTGGGCTTAGAGGGCATTTAGAGGTAGGGGTAGCGGTAGGATTAGGATTTGGCTTAGGGTTAGTGATGGTAGAATCGAGGTTTAGGTTTAGGCTTAGGGTCAGGACTGCGTTTTGGATCAGAATCGAGTGTATTTAGGCTTTGGGTTAGTGTTCAAATTGACGATTTAGTGTTATGGTTTGAATCGAGCACATTTAGGGTTAGAGTTATGCTTAGAATTCAGTGCATTTAGGGTTAGGGTTAGGGTTAGGGTTAGATTTAGCGTCAGGGTTAGAATCGAGAGCTTTTAAGAATAGTGCTAGGGTTAGAGTTAGGTTTAGCTTTCGCTTTCTTAGAATCGAGGGTTAGGGTTAAGGTTAGGCTTAGGGTGAGGGTTAGAGATAGAATCAGGCGCATTTTTAGTGTTCTAGTTTTCTTCAGGGTATGGCTTAGAGTGCATTTAGGGGTAGGGGTAGGAGTAGGGTTAGGATTAGGGTTAAGGTTTTTGTTGGTAGAATCGAAGTTTAAGGTTAGGCGTAGGGTCAGGAATGGCTTTGGGTTAGAATCCAGTGCATTTAGGCTTAGGGATAGTGTTGAAATTGACGATTTAGTGTTAGGGTTAGAATCGAGCACATTTAGGGTTAGAGTTTTGGTTAGAATTCGTTAGGGTTAGGGTTAGTGTTAGGGGTAGGGGAAGGGTTAGAGTGCATTTAGGGGTAGGGGTAGGGGTAGGGTTAGGATCAGGGTTAGGGTTTGTGTTGGTAGAATCGAAGTTTAGGGTTAGGCTTAGTGTCAGGATTTCCTTTTGGGTTAGAATCGAGTGCATTTAGGGTTAGGGTTAGTGTTGAGATTGACGATTTACTGTTAGGCTTAGAATGGAGCACATGAGGGTTAGAGTTATGGTTAGAATCCACTGCATTTAGGCTTAGGGTTGGGGCTAGGGTAATTAGTGTCAGGATTAGAATCGAGAGCATTTAAGGATAGTGTTAGGGTTAGAGTTAGGTTTAGGGTTAGGTTTCGTAGAATTGAGGGTTAGGGTTAGGGTTAGGGTTAGAATCAAGCGCATTTTTAGTGTTAGGGTTTGGGTCAGGGTTAGGGTTACAGTGCTTATAGAGGTAGGGATAGGAGTAGGGTTAGGATTAGGGTTAGGGTTTGTGTTGGTAGAATCGAGGTTTAGGGTTGGCCTTAGGGTCAGGATCGCCTTTTGGGTTAGAGCCGAGTGCATTTAGGGTTAGGCTTAGTGTTGAGATTGACGATTTAGTGTTAGGGTTATAATCGAGCACATTATGGTTAGAGTTATGGTTAGAATCCAGTGCATTTAGGGATAGGATTAGGGTTAGGGTTAGGGTTATGTTCAGGGTGAGGGTTAGAATCGAGTGCATTTAAGGATAGTGTTAGGGGTAGAGTTATGTGTAAGGTTAGCTTTCGTAGAATGGAGGGTTAGGTTAGTGTTAGACTCAGGATTGCCTAATGGGTTAGAATCGAGTGCATTTAGGCTTGAGGTTAGTGTTGAGATTGACGATTTACAGTTAGTGTGAGAATCAAGCACATTAGGATTAGAGTTATGGGTAGAATCCAGTGCATTTAGGGTTAGGATTAAGGTTAGGGTTAGGGTTATGTTTAGGGTGAGGGTTAGACTCGAGTGCATTTAAGGATAGTGTTAGGGTTAGAGATAGGTATAGGGCTAGCTTTCGTAGAATCGAGGGTTAGTGTTAGGGTTAGGGTTAGGGTTAGTATTAGGGTTAGAATCAAGAGCATTTTTTGTGTTAGTGTTGGGGTTAGGGTTAGGGTTTGAGTGCATTTAGGGGTAGGGGAGGAGTTGGGTTAGGATTAGCGTTAGGGTTTGTGTTGGTAGAATCGACGTTTTGGGTTAGGCTTAGGGTCAGGAGAGCATTTTCGGTCATAATTCAGAGCATTTAGGCTTAGGGTTAGTGTTGAAATTGATGATTTAATTTTAGCGTTAGAATCAAGCACATTTAGGGATAGAGTTATGGTTAGAATTCGTTAGGGTTACGGTTAGTGTTAGGGTTAGGGGTATGGTAAGAGTGCATTTAGCGGTAGGGGTTGGGGCATGGTTAGAATTAAGGTTAGGGTTAGTGTTGGTAGAATCAAGGTTTAGGGTTAGGCTCAGGGTCAGGATGGCCTTTTGGGATAGAATCGAGTGCATTTAGGCTTAGGGTTGCTGTTGAGATTGACGAATTAGCGTTAGGGTTAGAATCAAGTACATTACAGTTAGAGTTATGGTTAGAATCCAGTGCATTTAGGGTTAGGTTTTGGCTTCTGATTACGGTTATGTTTAGGGTGAGGGTTAGAATCGAGCGCATTTAAGGAGAGTGTTAGGGTTAGAGTTAGGTTTAGGGTTAGCTTTCGTAGAATCGAGGGTTAGGGTTAGGGTTGGGGTTCGGGTTAGGATTAGAATGAAGCACATTATTAGTATTAGAGTTGGGGTAGGCTTATGATTAGATTGCATTTTGGGGTAGGGGTAGGAGTAGGGTTACGGTTTGTGGTGGTAGAATCGAGGTTTAGGGTTAGGCTTAGGGTCAGGATTGCCTTTTGGGTTAGAATCGAGTGCATTCCGGGTTAGAGTTAGTGATGAGATTGACGATTTAGTGTTAGGCTTATAATCGAGCACATTATGCTAAGAGTTATGGTTAGAATCCAGTGCATTTAGGGTTAGGATTAGGGTTAGGGTTAGGGTTATGTTCAGGGTGAGGGTTAGAATCGAGTGCATTTAAGGATAGTGTTAGGGGCAGAGTTATGTGTAAGGTTAGCTTTCGTAGAATGGAGGGTTAGGTTAGGGTTAGGGTCAGGATTGCCTAATGGGTTAGAATCGAGTGCATTTAGGCTTGAGGTTAGTGTTGAGATTGACGATTTACAGTTAGTGTGAGAATCAAGCACATTAGGATTAGAGTTATGGTTAGAATCCAGTGCATTTAGGGTTAGGATTAAGGTTACGGTTAGGGTTATGTTTAGGGTGAGGGTTAGAATCGAGTGCATTTAAGGATAGTGTTAGGGTTAGAGTTAGGTATAGGGCTAGCTTTCGTAGAATCGAGGGTTAGTGTTAGGGTTAGGGTTAGGGTTCGTATTAGGGTTAGAATCAAGCGCATTTTTAGTGTTAGTGTTGGGGTTAGGGTTAGGGTTTGAGTGCATTTAGGGCTAGGGGAGGAGTTGGGTTAGGATTAGCGTTAGGGTTTGTGTTGGTAGAATCGACGTTTTGGGTTAGGCTTAGGGTCAGGAGAGCATTTTGGGTCATAATTCAGAGCATTTAGGATTAAGGTTAGTGTTGAAATTGATGATTTAGTTTTAGCGTTAGAATCAAGCACATTTAGGGATAGAGTTATGGTTAGAATTCGTTAGGGTTATGGTTAGTGTTAGGGTTAGGGGTATGGTAAGAGTGCGTTTAGCGGTAGGGGTTGGGGCATGGTTAGAATTAAGGTTAGGGTTAGTATTGGTAGAATCAAGGTTTAGGGTTAGGCTCAGGGTCAGGACTGCGTTTTGGATCAGAATCGAGTGTATTTAGGCTTTGGGTTAGTGTTCAAATTGACGCTTTAGTGTTATGGTTTGAATCGAGCACATTTAGGGTTAGAGTTATCCTTAGAATTCAGTGCATTTAGGGTTAGGCTTAGGGTTAGGGTAAGATTTAGCGTCAGGGTTAGAATTGAGAGCTTTTACGAATAGTGCTAGGGTTAGAGTTAGGTTTAGCTTTCGCTTTCTTAGAATCGAGGGTTAGGGTTAAGGTTAGGCTTAGGGTGAGGGTTAGGGTTAGAATCAGGCGCATTTTTAGTGTTCTAGTTTTCTTCAGGGTATGGCTTAGAGTGCATTTAGGGGTAGGGGTAGGAGTAGGGTTAGGATTAGGGTTAAGGTTTTTGTTGGTAGAATCGAAGTTTAAGGTTAGGCGTAGGGTCAGGAATGGCTTTGGGTTAGAATCCAGTGCATTTAGGCTTAGGGATAGTGTTGAAATTGACGATTTAGTGTTAGGGTTAGAATCGAGCACATTTAGGGTTAGAGTTTTGGTTAGAATTAGTTAGGGTTAGGGTTAGTGTTAGGGGTAGGTGTAGGGTTAGAGTGCATTTAGGGCTAGGGGTAGGGGTAGGGTTAGGATTAGGGTTAGGTTTGTGTTGGTAGAATCGAAGTTTAGGGTTAGGCTTAGTGTCAGGATTGCCTTTTGGGTTAGAATCGAGTGCATTTAGGGTTAGGGTTAGTGTTGAGATTGACGATTTAGTGTTAGGCTTAGAATCGAGCACATGAGGGTTAGAGTTATGGTTAGAATCCAGTGCATTTAGGCTTAGGGTTAGGGCTAGGGTTATTAGCGTCAGGATTGGAATCGAGAGCATTTAAGGATAGTGTTAGGGTTAGAGTTAGGTTTAGGGTTAGCTTTCGTAGAATTGAGGGTTAGGGTTAGGGTTAGGGTTAGAATCAAGCGCATTTTTAGTGTTAGGTGTTTGGTTAGGGTAAGGGTTAGAGTGCATATAGAGGTAGGGATAGGAGTAGGGTTAGGATTAGGGTTAGGGTTTGTGTTGGTAGAATCGAGGTTTAGGGTTGGTCTTAGGGTCAGGATTGCCTTTTGGGTTAGAGCCAAGTGCATTTAGTGTTAGGCTTATTGTTGAGATTGACGATTTAGTGTTAGGGTTATAATCGAGCACATTATGGTTAGAGTTATGGTTAGAATCCAGTGCATTTAGGGTTAGGATTAGGGTTAGGGTTAGGGTTATGTTCAGGGTGAGGGTTAGAATCGAGTGCATTTAAGGATAGTGTTAGGGGTAGAGTTATGTGTAAGGTTAGCTTTCGTAGAATGGAGGGTTAGGTTAGGGTTAGGGTCAGGATTGCCTAATGGGTTAGAATCGAGTGCATTCAGGCTTGAGGTGAGTGTTGAGATTGACGATTTAGAGGTAGTGTGAGAATCAAGCACATTAGGATTAGAGTTCTGGTTAGAATCCAGTGCATTTAGGGTTAGGATTAAGGTTAGGGTTAGGGTTATGTTTAGGGTGAGTGTTAGAATCGAGTGCATTTAAGGTTAGTGTTAGGGTTAGAGTTAGGTATAGGGCTAGCTTTCGTAGAATCGAGGGTTAGTGTTAGTGTTAGGGTTAGGGTTCGTATTAGGGTTAGAATCAAGCGCATTTTTAGTGTTAGTGTTGGGGTTAGAGTTAGGGTTTGAGTGCATTTAGGGGTAGGGGAGGAGCTGGGTTAGGATTAGCGTTAGGGTTTGTGTTGGTAGAATCGACGTTTTGGGTTAGGCTTAGGGTCAGGAGAGCATTTTGGGTCATAATTCAGAGCATTTAGGCTTAGGGTTAGTGTTGAAATTGATGATTTAGTTTTAGCGTTAGAATCAAGCACATTTAGGGATAGAGTTATGGTTAGAATTCGTTAGGGTTACGGTTAGTGTTAGGGTTAGGGGTACGGTAAGAGTGCATTTAGCGGTAGGGGTTGGGGCATGGTTAGAATTAAGGTTAGGGTTAGTGTTGGTAGAATCGAGGTTTAGGGTTGGCCTTAGGGTCAGGATTGCCTTTTGGGTTAGAGCCGAGTGCATTTAGGGTTAGGCTTAGCGTTGAGATTGACGATTTAGTGTTAGGGTTATAATCGAGCACATTATGGTTAGAGTTATGGTTAGAATCCAGTGCACTTAGGGTTAGGATTAGGGTTAGGGTTAGGGTTATGTTCAGGGTGAGGGTTAGAATCGAGTGCATTTAAGGATAGTGTTAGGGGTAGAGTTATGTGTAAGGTTAGCTTTCGTAGAATGGAGGGTTAGGTTAGGGTTAGGGTCAGGATTGCCTAATGGGTTAGAATCGAGTGCATTCCGGGTTAGAGTTAGTGATGAGATTGACGATTTAGTGTTAGGGTTAGAATCGAGCACATTTAGGGTTAGAGTTATGGTTAGAATTCGTTAGGGTTAGGGTTAGGGGAAGCCGTAGGGTAGGGGTTAGAATCACGCTCATTTTTAGTGTTAGGGTTACGGTTAGTGTTAGGCTTAGAGGGCATTTAGAGGTAGGGGTAGCGGTAGGATTAGGATTTGGCTTAGGGTTAGTGATGGTAGAATCGAGGTTTAGGTTTAGGCTTAGGGTCAGGACTGCGTTTTGGATCAGAATCGAGTGTATTTAGGCTTTGGGTTAGTGTTCAAATTGACGATTTAGTGTTATGGTTTGAATCGAGCACATTTAGGGTTAGAGTTATGCTTAGAATTCAGTGCATTTAGGGTTAGGGTTAGGGTTAGGGTTAGATTTAGCGTCAGGGTTAGAATCGAGAGCTTTTAAGAATAGTGCTAGGGTTAGAGTTAGGTTTAGCTTTCGCTTTCTTAGAATCGAGGGTTAGGGTTAAGGTTAGGCTTAGGGTGAGGGTTAGAGATAGAATCAGGCGCATTTTTAGTGTTCTAGTTTTCTTCAGGGTATGGCTTAGAGTGCATTTAGGGGTAGGGGTAGGAGTAGGGTTAGGATTAGGGTTAAGGTTTTTGTTGGTAGAATCGAAGTTTAAGGTTAGGCGTAGGGTCAGGAATGGCTTTGGGTTAGAATCCAGTGCATTTAGGCTTAGGGATAGTGTTGAAATTGACGATTTAGTGTTAGGGTTAGAATCGAGCACATTTAGGGTTAGAGTTTTGGTTAGAATTCGTTAGGGTTAGGGTTAGTGTGAGGGGTAGGGGTAGGGCTAGAATGCATTTAGGGGTAGGGGTAGGGTTAGGATCAGGGTTAGGGTTTGTGTTGGTAGAATCGAAGTTTAGGGTTAGGCTTAGTGTCAGGATTTCCTTTTGGGTTAGAATCTAGTGCATTTAGGGTTAGGGTTAGTGTTGAGATTGACGATTTAGTGTTAGGCTTAGAATCGAGCACATGAGGGTTAGAGTTATGCTTAGAATCCAGTTCATTTAGGCTTAGGGTTAGGGCTAGGGTTATTACCGTCAGTATTAGAATCTAGAGCATTTAAGGATAGTGTTAGGGTTAGAGTTAGGTTTAGGGTTAGGTTTCGTAGAATTGAGGGTTAGAGTTAGGGTTAGGGTTAGAATCAAGCGCATTTTTAGTGTTACGGGTTGGATTAGGGTAAGGGTTAGAGTGCATATAGAGGTAGGGATAGGAGTAGGGTTAGGATTAGGGTTAGGGTTTGTGTTGGTAGAATCGAGGTTTAGGGTTGGCCTTAGGGTCAGGATTGCCTTTTGGGTTAGAGCCGAGTGCATTTAGGGTTAGGCTTAGTGTTGAGATTGACGATTTAGTGTTAGGGTTATAATCGAGCACATTATGGTTAGAGTTATGGTTAGAATCCAGTGCATTTAGGGTTAGGATTAGGGTTAGGGTTAGGGTTATGTTCAGGGTGAGGGTTAGAATCGAGTGCATTTAAGGATAGTGTTAGGGGTAGAGTTATGTGTAAGGTTAGCTTTCGTAGAATGGAGGGTTAGGTTAGGGTTAGGGTCAGGATTGCCTAATGGGTTAGAATCGAGTGCATTTAGGCTTGAGGTTAGTGTTGAGATTGACGATTTACAGTTAGTGTGAGAATCAAGCACATTAGGATTAGAGTTATGGGTAGAATCCAGTGCATTTAGGGTTAGGATTAAGGTTAGGGTTAGGGTTATGTTTAGGGTGAGGGTTAGAATCGAGTGCATTTAAGGATAGTGTTAGGGTTAGAGTTAGGTATAGGGCTAGCTTTCGTAGATTCGAGGGTTAGTGTTAGGATTAGGATCAGGGTTCGAATTAGGGTTAGAATCAAGCGCATTTTTAGTGTTAGTGTTGGGGTTAGGGTTAGGGTTTGAGTGCATTTAGGGCTAGGGGAGGATTTGGGTTAGGATTAGCGTTAGGGTTTGTGTTGGTAGAATCGACGTTTTGGGTTAGGCTTAGGGTCAGGAGAGCATTTTGGGTCATAATTCAGAGCATTTAGGCTTAGGGTTAGTGTTGAAATTGATGATTTAGTTTTAGCGTTAGAATCAAGGACATTTAGGGATAGAGGTATGGTTAGAATTCGTTAGGGTTACGGTTAGTGTTAGGGTTAGGGGTATGGTAAGAGTGCATTTAGCGGTAGGGGTTGGGGCATGGTTAGAATTAAGGTTAGGGTTAGTGTTGGTAGAATCGAGGTTTAGGGTTGGCCTTAGGGTCAGGATTGCCTTTTGGGTTAGAGCCGAGTGCATTTAGGGTTAGTCTTAGTGTTGAGATTGACGATTTAGTGTTAGGGTTATAATCGAGCACATTATGGCTAGAGTTATGGTTAGAATCCAGTGCATTTAGGGTTAGGATTAGGGTTAGGGTTAGGGTTATGTTCAGGGTGAGGGTTAGAATCGAGTGCATTTAAGGATAGTGTTAGGGGTAGAGTTATGTGTAAGGTTAGCTTTCGTAGAATGGAGGGTTAGGTTAGGGTTATGGTCAGGATTGCCTAATGGGTTAGAATCGAGTGCATTTAGGCTTGAGGTTAGTGTTGAGATTGACGATTTAGAGTTAGTGTGAGAATCAAGCACATTAGGATTAGAGTTCTGGTTAGAATCCAGTGCATTTAGGGTTAGGATTAAGGTTAGGGTTAGGGTTATGTTTAGGGTGAGGGTTAGAATCGAGTGCATTTAAGGTTAGTGTTAGGGTTAGAGTTAGGTATAGGGCTAGCTTTCGTAGAAGCGAGGGTTAGTGTTAGTGTTAGGGTTAGGGTTCGTATTAGGGTTAGAATCAAGCGAATTTTTAGTGTTAGGGGTTGGGTTAGGGTAAGGGTTAGAGTGCATATAGAGGTTGGGATAGGAGTAGGGTTAGGATTAGGGTTAGGGTTTGTGTTGGTAGAATCGAGGTTTAGGGTTGGTCTTAGGGTCAGAATTGCCTGTTGGATTAAAGCCGAGTGCATTTAGGGTTAGGCTTAGTGTTGAGATTGACGATTTAGTGTTAGGGTTATAATCGAGCACATTATGGTTAGAGTTATGGTTAGAATAAAGTGCATTTAGGGTTAGGATTAGGGTTCGGGTTAGGGTTATGTTCAGGGTGAGGGTTAGAATCGAGTGCATTTAAGGATAGTGTTAGGGGTAGAGTTATGTGTAAGGTTAGCTTTCGTAGAATGGAGGGTTAGGTTAGGGTTAGGGTCAGGATTGCCTAATGGGTTAGAATCGAGTGCATTCAGGCTTGAGGTGAGTGTTGAGATTGACTATTTAGAGGTAGTGTGAGAATCAAGCACATTAGGATTAGAGTTATGGGTAGAATCCAGTGCATTTAGGGTTAGGATTAAGGTTAGGGTTAGGGTTATGTTTAGGGTGAGGGTTAGAATCGAGTGCATTTAAGGATAGTGTTAGGGTTAGAGTTAGGTATAGGGCTAGCTTTCGTAGATTCGAGGGTTAGTGTTAGGATTAGGATCAGGGTTCGAATTAGGGTTAGAATCAAGCGCATTTTTAGTGTTAGTGTTGGGGTTAGGGTTAGGGTTTGAGTGCTTTTAGGGGTAGGGGAGGAGTTGGGTTAGAATTAGCGTTAGGGTTTGTGTTGGTAGAATCGACGTTTTGGGTTAGGCTTAGGTTCAGGAGAGCATTTTGGGTCATAATTCAGAGCATTTAGGCTTAGGGTTAGTGTTGAAATTGATGTTTTTGTTTTAGCGTTAGAATCAAGCACATTTAGGGATAGAGTTATGGTTAGAATTCGTTAGGGTTACGGTTAGTGTTAGGGTTAGGGGTATGGTAAGAGTGCATTTAGCGGTAGGGGTTGGGGCATGGTTAGAATTAAGGTTAGGGTTAGTGTTGGTAGAATCAAGGTTTAGGGTTAGGCTCAGGGTCAGGATGGCCTTTTGGGATAGAATCGAGTGCATTTAGGCTTAGGGTTACTGTTGAGGTTGACGAATTAGCGTTAGGGTTAGAATCAAGTACATTACAGTTAGAGTTATGGTTAGAATCCAGTGCATTTAGGGTCAGGTTTTGGCTTCTGGTTACGGTTATGTTTAGGGTGAGGGTTAGAATCGAGCGCATTTAAGGATAGTGTTAGGGTTAGAGTTAGGTTTAGGGTTAGCTTTCGTAGAATCGAGGGTTAGGGTTAGGGTTGGGGTTCGGGTTAGGGGTAGAATGAAGCACATTATTAGTATTAGAGTTGGGGTAGGCTTACGATTAGATTGCATTTAGGGGTAGGGGTAGGAGTAGGGTTAGGATTAGGGTTACAGTTTGTGGTGGTAGAATCGAGGTTTCGGGTTAGGCTTAGGGTCAGGATTGCCTTTTGGGTTAGAATCGAGTGCATTCCGGGTTAGAGTTAGTGATGAGATTGACGATTTAGTGTTAGGGTTAGAATCGAGCACATTTAGCGTTAGAGTTATGGGTAGAATTCGTTAGGGTTAGGGTTAGGGGAAGCGGTAGGGTAGGGGTTAGAATCACGCTCATTTTTAGTGTTAGGGTTACGGTTAGTGTTAGGCTTAGAGGGCATTTAGAGGTAGGGGTAGCGGTAGGATTAGGATTTGGGTTAGGGTTAGTGATGGTAGAATCGAGGTTTAGGTTTAGGCTTAGGGTCAGGACTGCGTTTTGGATCAGAATCGACTGTATTTAGGCTTTGGGTTAGTGTTCAAATTGACGATTCAGTGTTATGGTTTGAATCGAGCACATTTAGGGTTAGAGTTATGCTTAGAATTCAGTGCATTTAGGGTTAGGCTTAGGGTTAGGGTTAGATTTAGCGTCAGGGTTAGAATCGAGAGCTTTTAAGAATAGTGCTAGGGTTAGAGTTAGGTTTAGCTTTCGCTTTCTTAGAATCGAGGGTTAGGGTTAAGGTTAGGCTTAGGGTGAGGGTTAGAGTTAGAATCAGGCGCATTTTTAGCGTTCTAGTTTTCTTCAGGGTATGGCTTAGAGTGCATTTAGGGGTAGGGGTAGGAGTAGGGTTAGGATTAGGGTTAAGGTTTTTGTTGGTAGAATCGAAGTTTAAGGTTAGGCGTAGGGTCAGGAATGGCTTTGGGTTAGAATCCAGTGCATTTAGGCTTAGGGATAGTGTTGATATTGACGATTTAGTGTTAGGGTTAGTAACGAGCACATTTAGGGTTAGAGTTTTGGTTAGAATTCGTTAGGGTTAGGGTTAGTGTTAGGGGTAGGGGAAGGGTTAGAGTGCATTTAGGGGTAGGGGTAGGGGTAGGGTTAGGATCAGGGTTAGGGTTTGTGTTGGTAGAATCGAAGTTTAGGGTTAGGCTTAGTGTCAGGATTTCCTTTTGGGTTAGAATCGAGTGCATTTAGGGTTAGGGTTAGTGTTGAGATTGACGATTTAGTGTTAGGCTTAGAATCGAGCACATGAGGGTTAGAGTTATGCTTAGAATCCAGTTCATTTAGGCTTAGGGTTAGGGCTAGGGTTATTAGCGTCAGGATTAGAATCGAGAGCATTTAAGGATAGTGTTAGGGTTAGAGTTAGGTTTAGGGTTAGGTTTCGTAGAATTGAGGGTTAGGGTTAGGGTTAGGGTTAGAATCAAGGGCATTTTTAGTGTTAGGGGTTCGGTTAGGGTAAGGGTTATAGTGCATATAGAGGTAGGGATAGGAGTAGGGTTAGGATCAGGGTTAGGGTTTGTGTTGGTAGAATCGAGGTTTAGGGTTGGTCTTAGGGTCAGGATTGCCTTTTGGGTTAGAGCCGAGTGCATTTATGGTTAGGCTTAGTGTTGAGATTGACGATTTAGTGTTAGGGTTATAATCGAGCACATTATGGTTAGAGTTATGGTTAGAATCCAGTGCATTTAGGGTTAGGATTAGGGTTAGGGTTAGGGTTATGTTCAGGGTGAGGGTTAGAATCGAGTGCATTTAAGGATAGTGTTAGGGGTAGAGTTATGTGTAAGGTTAGCTTTCGTAGAATGGAGGGTTAGGTTAGGGTTAGGGTCAGGATCGCCTAATGGGTTAGAATCGAGTGCATTTAGGCTTGAGGTGAGTGTTGAGATTGACGATTTAGAGTTAGTGTGAGAATCAAGCACATTAGGATTAGAGTTATGGTTAGAATCCAGTGCATTTAGGTTTAGGATTAAGGTTAGGGTTAGGGTTTTGTTTAGGGTGAGGGTTAGAATCGAGTGCATTTAAGGATAGTGTTAGGGTTAGAGTTAGGTATAGGGCTAGTATTCGTAGAAACGAGGGTTAGTGTTAGGGTTAGGGTTAGGGTTAGTATTAGGGTTAGAATCAAGCGCATTTTTAGTGTTAGTGTTGGAGTTAGGGTTAGGGTTTGAGTGCATTTAGGGCTAGGGGAGGAGTTGGGTTAGGATTAGCGTTAGGGTTTGTGTTGGTAGAATCGACGTTTTGGGTTAGGCTTAGGGTCAGGGAGCATTTTGGGTCATAATTCAGAGCGTTTAGGCTTAGGGTTAGTGTTGAAATTGATGATTTAGTTTTAGCGTTAGAATCAAGCACATTTAGGGATAGAGTTATGGTTAGAATTCGTTAGGGTTATGGTTAGTGTTGGGGTTAGGGGTATGGTAAGAGTGCATTTAGCGGTAGGGGTTGGGGCATGGTTAGGATTAAGGTTAGGGTTAGTGTTGGTAAAATCGAGGTTTAGGGTTAGGCTCAGGGTCAGGATGGCCTTTTGGGATAGAATCGAGTGCATTTAGGCTTAGGGTTACTGTTGAGATTGACGAATTAGCGTTAGGGTTAGAATCAAGTACATTACAGTTAGAGTTATGGTTAGAATCCAGTGCATTTAGGGTTAGGTTTTGGCTTCTGGTTACGGTTATGTTTAGGGTGAGGGTTAGAATTGAGCGCATTTAAGGATAGTGTTAGGGTTAGAGTTAGATTTAGGATTAGCTTTCGTAGAATCGAGGGTTAGGGTTAGGGTTGGGGTTCGGGTTAGGATTAGAATGAAGCACATTATTAGTATTAGAGTTGGGGTAGGCTTATGATTAGATTGCATTTTGGGGTAGGGGTAGGAGTTGGGTTACGGTTTGTGGTGGTAGAATCGAGGTTTAGGGTTAGGCTTAGGGTCAGGATTGCCTTTTGGGTTAGAATCGAGTGCATTCCGGGTTAGAGTTAGTGATGAGATTGACGATTTAGTGTTAGGGTTAGAATCGAGCACATTTAGGGTTAGAGTTATGGTTAGAATTCGTTAGGGTTAGGGTTAGGGTTAGGGGAAGCGGTAGGGTAGGGGTTAGAATCACGCTCATTTTAATGTTAGGGTTACGGTTAGTGTTAGGCTTAGAGGGCATTTAGAGGTAGGGGTAGCGGTAGGATTAGGATTTGGGTTAGGGTTAGTGATGGTAGAAGCGAGGTTTAGGTTTAGGCTTAGGGTCAGGACTGCGTTTTGGATCAGAATCGAGTGTATTTAGGCTTTGGGTTAGTCTTCAAATTGACGAATCAGTGTTATGGTTTGAATCGAGCACATTTAGGGTTAGAGTTATGCTTAGAATTCAGTGCATTTAGGGTTACGCTTAGGGTTAGGGTTAGATTTAGCGTCAGGGTTAGAATCGAGAGCTTTTAAGAATAGTGCTAGGGTTAGAGTTAGGTTTAGCTTTCGCTTTCTTAGAATCGAGGGTTAGGGTTAAGGTTAGGCTTAGGGTGAGGGTTAGGGTTAGAATCAGGCGCATTTTTAGTGTTCTAGTTTTCTTCAGGGTATGGCTTAGAGTGCATTTAGGGGTAGGGGTAGGAGTAGGGTTAGGATTAGGGTTAAGGTTTTTGTTGGTAGAATCGAAGTTTAAGGTTAGGCGTAGGGTCAGGAATGGCTTTGGGTTAGAATCCAGTGCATTTAGGCTTAGGGATAGTGTTGAAATTGACGATTTAGTGTTAGGGTTAGAATCGAGCACATTTAGGGTTAGAGTTTTGGTTAGAATTCGTTAGGGTTAGGGTTAGTGTTAGGGGTAGGGGAAGGGTTAGAGTGCATTTAGGGGTAGGGGTAGGGGTAGGGTTAGGATCAGGGTTAGGGTTTGTGTTGGTAGAATCGAAGTTTAGGGTTAGGCTTAGTGTCAGGATTTCCTTTTGGGTTAGAATCGAGTGCATTTAGGGTTAGGGTTAGTGTTGAGATTGACGATTTACGGTTAGGCTTAGAATGGAGCACATGAGGGTTAGAGTTATGGTTAGAATCCACTGCATTTAGGCTTAGGGTTGGGGCTAGGGTAATTAGTGTCAGGATTAGAATCGAGAGCATTTAAGGATAGTGTTAGGGTTAGAGTTAGGTTTAGGGTTAGGTTTCGTAGAATTGAGGGTTAGGGTTGGGGTTAGGGTTAGAATCAAGCGCATTTTTAGTGTTAGGGGTTGGGTCAGGGTTAGGGTTACAGTGCATATAGAGGTAGGGATAGGAGTAGGGTAAGGATTAGGGTTAGGGTTTGTGTTGGTAGAATCGAGGTTTAGGGTTGGCCTTAGGGTCAGGATCGCCTTTTGGGTTAGAGCCGAGTGCATTTTAGGTTAGGCTTAGTGTTGAGATTGACGATTTAGTGTTAGGGTTATAATCGAGCACATTATGGTTAGAGTTATGGTTAGAATCCAGTGCATTTAGGGATAGGATTAGGGTTAGGGTTAGGGTTATGTTCAGGGTGAGGGTTAGAATCGAGTGCATTTAAGGATAGTGTTAGGGTTAGAGTTAGGTATAGGGCTAGTATTCGTAGAAACGAGGGTTAGTGTTAGGGTTAGGGTTAGGGTTAGTATTAGGGTTAGAATCAAGCGCATTTTTAGTGTTAGTGTTGGAGTTAGGGTTAGGGTTTGAGTGCATTTAGGGCTAGGGGAGGAGTTGGGTTAGGATTAGCGTTAGGGTTTGTGTTGGTAGAATCGACGTTTTGGGTTAGGCTTAGGGTCAGGGAGCATTTTGGGTCATAATTCAGAGCGTTTAGGCTTAGGGTTAGTGTTGAAATTGATGATTTAGTTTTAGCGTTAGAATCAAGCACATTTAGGGATAGAGTTATGGTTAGAATTCGTTAGGGTTATGGTTAGTGTTGGGGTTAGGGGTATGGTAAGAGTGCATTTAGCGGTAGGGGTTGGGGCATGGTTAGGATTAAGGTTAGGGTTAGTGTTGGTAAAATCGAGGTTTAGGGTTAGGCTCAGGGTCAGGATGGCCTTTTGGGATAGAATCGAGTGCATTTAGGCTTAGGGTTACTGTTGAGATTGACGAATTAGCGTTAGGGTTAGAATCAAGTACATTACAGTTAGAGTTATGGTTAGAATCCAGTGCATTTAGGGTTAGGTTTTGGCTTCTGGTTACGGTTATGTTTAGGGTGAGGGTTAGAATTGAGCGCATTTAAGGATAGTGTTAGGGTTAGAGTTAGATTTAGGGTTAGCTTTCGTAGAATCGAGGGTTAGGGTTAGGGTTGGGGTTCGGGTTAGGATTAGAATGAAGCACATTATTAGTATTAGAGTTGGGGTAGGCTTATGATTAGATTGCATTTTGGGGTAGGGGTAGGAGTTGGGTTACGGTTTGTGGTGGTAGAATCGAGGATTAGGGTTAGGCTTAGGGTCAGGATTGCCTTTTGGGTTAGAATCGAGTGCATTCCGGGTTAGAGTTAGTGATGAGATTGACGATTTAGTGTTAGGGTTAGAATCGAGCACATTTAGGGTTAGAGTTATGGTTAGAATTCGTTAGGGTTAGGGTTAGGGTTAGGGGAAGCGGTAGGGTAGGGGTTAGAATCACGCTCATTTTAATGTTAGGGTTACGGTTAGTGTTAGGCTTAGAGGGCATTTAGAGGTAGGGGTAGCGGTAGGATTAGGATTTGGGTTAGGGTTAGTGATGGTAGAAGCGAGGTTTAGGTTTAGGCTTAGGGTCAGGACTGCGTTTTGGATCAGAATCGAGTGTATTTAGGCTTTGGGCTAGTCTTCAAATTGACGAATCAGTGTTATGGTTTGAATCGAGCACATTTAGGGTTAGAGTTATGCTTAGAATTCAGTGCATTTCGGGTTACGCTTAGGGTTAGGGTTAGATTTAGCGTCAGGGTTAGAATCGAGAGCTTTTAAGAATAGTGCTAGGGTTAGAGTTAGGTTTAGCTTTCGCTTTCTTAGAATCGAGGGTTAGGGTTAAGGTTAGGCTTAGGGTGAGGGTTAGGGTTAGAATCAGGCGCATTTTTAGTGTTCTAGTTTTCTTCAGGGTATGGCTTAGAGTGCATTTAGGGGTAGGGGTAGGAGTAGGGTTAGGATTAGGGTTAAGGTTTTTGTTGGTAGAATCGAAGTTTAAGGTTAGGCGTAGGGTCAGGAATGGCTTTGGGTTAGAATCCAGTGCATTTAGGCTTAGGGATAGTGTTGAAATTGACGATTTAGTGTTAGGGTTAGAATCGAGCACATTTAGGGTTAGAGTTTTGGTTAGAATTCGTTAGGGTTAGGGTTAGTGTTAGGGGTAGGGGAAGGGTTAGAGTGCATTTAGGGGTAGGGGTAGGGGTAGGGTTAGGATCAGGGTTAGGGTTTGTGTTGGTAGAATCGAAGTTTAGGGTTAGGCTTAGTGTCAGGATTTCCTTTTGGGTTAGAATCGAGTGCATTTAGGGTTAGGGTTAGTGTTGAGATTGACGATTTACGGTTAGGCTTAGAATGGAGCACATGAGGGTTAGAGTTATGGTTAGAATCCACTGCATTTAGGCTTAGGGTTGGGGCTAGGGTAATTAGTGTCAGGATTAGAATCGAGAGCATTTAAGGATAGTGTTAGGGTTAGAGTTAGGTTTAGGGTTAGGTTTCGTAGAATTGAGGGTTAGGGTTGGGGTTAGGGTTAGAATCAAGCGCATTTTTAGTGTTAGGGGTTGGGTCAGGGTTGGGGTTACAGTGCATATAGAGGTAGGGATAGGAGTAGGGTAAGGATTAGGGTTAGGGTTTGTGTTGGTAGAATCGAGGTTTAGGGTTGGCCTTAGGGTCAGGATCGCCTTTTGGGTTAGAGCCGAGTGCATTTTAGGTTAGGCTTAGTGTTGAGATTGACGATTTAGTGTTAGGGTTATAATCGAGCACATTATGGTTAGAGTTATGGTTAGAATCCAGTGCATTTAGGGATAGGATTAGGGTTAGGGTTAGGGTTATGTTCAGGGTGAGGGTTAGAATCGAGTGCATTTAAGGATAGTGTTAGGGGTAGAGTTATGTGTAAGGTTAGCTTTCGTAGAATGGAGGGTTAGGTTAGGGTTAAGGGCAGGATTGCCTAATGGGTTAGAATCGAGTGCATTTAGGCTTGAAGTTAGTGTTGAGATTGATGATGTAGAGTTAGTGTGACAATCAAGCACATTAGGATTAGAGTTATGGGTAGAATCCAGTGCATTTAGGGTTAGGATTAAGGTTAGGGTTAGGGTTATGTTTAGCGTGAGGGTTAGACTCGAGTGCATTTAAGGATAGTGTTAGGGTTAGAGATAGGTATAGGGCTAGCTTTCGTAGAATCGAGGGTTAGTGTTAGGGTTAGGGTTAGGGTTAGTATTAGGGTTAGAATCAAGCGCATTTTTTGTGTTAGTGTTGGGGTTAGGGTTAGGGTTTGAGTGCATTTAGGGGTAGGGGAGGAGTTGGGTTAGGATTAGAGTTAGGGTTTGTGTTGGTAGAATCGACGTTTTGGGTTAGGCTTAGGGTCAGGAGAGCATTTTGGGTCATAATTCAGAGCATTTAGGCTTAGGGTTAGTGTTGAAATTGATGATTTAGTTTTAGCGTTAGAATCAAGCACATTTAGGGATAGAGTTATGGTTAGAAATCGTTAGGGTTACGGTTAGTGTTAGGATTAGGGGTATGGTAAGAGTGCATTTCGCGGTAGGGGTTGGGGCATGGTTAGAATTAAGGTTAGGGTTAGTGTTGGTAGAATAAAGGTTTAGGGTTAGGCTCAGGGTCAGGATGGCCTTTTGGGATAGAATCGAGTGCATTTAGGCTTAGGGTTACTGTTGAGATTGACGAATTAGCGTTAGGGTTAGAATCAAGTACATTACAGTTAGAGTTATGGTTAGAATCCAGTGCATTTAGGGTTAGGTTTTGGCTTCTGGTTACGGTTATGTTTAGGGTGAGGATTAGAATCGAGCGCATTTAAGGATAGTGTTAGGGTTAGAGTTAGGTTTAGGATTAGCTTTCTTAGAATCGAGGGTTAGGGTTAGGGTTGGGGTTCGGGTTAGGATTAGAATGAAGCACATTATTAGTATTAGAGTTGGGGTAGGCTTATGATTAGATTGCATTTTGGGGTAGGGGTAGGAGTAGGGTTACGGTTTGTGGTGGTAGAATCGAGGTTTAGGGTTAGGCTTAGGGTCAGGATTGCCTTTTGGGTTAGAATCGAGTGCATTCCGGGTTAGAGTTAGTGATGAGATTGACGATTTAGTGTTAGGGTTAGAATCGAGCACATTTAGGGTTAGAGTTATGGTTAGACTTCGTTAGGGTTAGGGTTAGGGTTAGGGGAAGCGGTAGGGTAGGGGTTAGAATCACGCTCATTTTTAGTGTTAGGGTTACGGTTAGTGTTAGGCTTAGAGGGCATTTAGAGGTAGGGGTAGCGGTAGGATTAGGATTTGGGTTAGGGTTAGTGATGGTAGAAGCGAGGTTTAGGTTTAGGCTTAGGGTCAGGACTGCGTTTTGGATCAGAATCGAGTGTATTTAGGCTTTGGGTTATTGTTCAAATTGACGAATCAGTGTTATGGTTTGAATCGAGCACATTTAGGGTTAGAGTTATGCTTAGAATTCAGTGCATTTCGGGTTAGGGTTAGGGTTAGGGTTAGATTTAGCGTCAGGGTTAGAATCGAGAGCTTTTAAGAATAGTGCTAGGGTTAGAGTTAGGTTTAGCTTTCGCTTTCTTAGAATCGAGGGTTAGGGTTAAGGTTAGGCTTAGGGTGAGGGTTAGGGTTAGAATCAGGCGCATTTTTAGTGTTCTAGTTTTCTTCAGGGTATGGCTTAGAGTGCATTTAGGGGTAGGGGTAGGAGTAGGGTTAGGATTAGGGTTAAGGTTTTTGTTGGTAGAATCGAAGTTTAAGGTTAGGCGTAGGGTCAGGAATGGCTTTGGGTTAGAATCCAGTGCATTTAGGCTTAGGGATAGTGTTGAAATTGTAGATTTAGTGTTAGGGTTAGAATCGAGCACATTTAGGGTTAGAGTTTTGGTTAGAATTCGTTAGGGTTAGGGTTAGTGTTAGGGGTAGGGGAAGGGTTAGAGTGCATTTAGGGGTAGGGGTAGGGGTAGGGTTAGGATCAGGGTTAGGGTTTGTGTTGGTAGAATCGAAGTTTAGGGTTAGGCTTAGTGTCAGGATTTCCTTTTGGGTTAGAATCGAGTGCTTTTAGGGTTAGGGTTAGTGTTGATATTGACGATTTAGTGTTAGGCTTAGAATGGAGCACATGAGGGTTAGAGTTATGGTTAGAATCCACTGCATTTAGGCTTAGGGTTGGGGCTAGGGTAATTAGTGTCAGGATTAGAATCGAGAGCATTTAAGGATAGTGTTAGGGTTAGAGTTAGGTTTAGGGTTGGGTTTCGTAGAATTGAGGGTTAGGGTTGGGGTTAGGGTTAGAATCAAGCGCATTTTTAGTGTTAGGGGTTGGGTCAGGGTTAGGGTTACAGTGCATATAGAGGTAGGGATAGGAGTAGGGTTAGGATTAGGGTTAGGGTTTGTGTTGGTAGAATCGAGGTTTAGGGTTGGCCTTAGGGTCAGGATCGACTTTTGGGTTAGAGCCGAGTGCATTTAGGGTTAGGCTTAGTGTTGAGATTGACGATTTAGTGTTAGGGTTATAATCGAGCACATTATGGTTAGAGTTATGGTTAGAATCCAGTGCATTTAGGGATAGGATTAGGGTTAGGGTTAGAGTTATGTTCAGGGTGAGGGTTAGAATCGAGTGCATTTAAGGATAGTGTTAGGGGTAGAGTTATGTGTAAGGTTAGCTTTCGTAGAATGGAGGGTTAGGTTAGGGTTAGGGGTAGGATTGCCCAATGGGTTAGAATCGAGTGCATTTAGGCTTGAAGTTAGTGTTGAGATTGATGATGTAGAGTTAGTGTGACAATCAAGCACATTAGGATTAGAGTTATGGGTAGAATCCAGTGCATTTAGGGTTAGGATTAAGGTTAGGGTTAGGGTTATGTTTAGCGTGAGGGTTAGACTCGAGTGCATTTAAGGATAGTGTTAGGGTTAGAGATAGGTATAGGGCTAGCTTTCGTAGAATCGAGGGTTAGTGTTAGGGTTAGGGTTAGGGTTCGTATTAGGGTTAGAATCAAGCGCATTTTTTGTGTTAGTGTTGGGGTTAGGGTTAGGGTTTGAGTGCATTTAGGGCTAGGGGAGGAGTTGGGTTAGGATTAGCGTTAGGGTTTGTGTTGGTAGAATCGACGTTTTGGGTTAGGCTTAGGGTCAGGAGAGCATTTTGGGTCATAATTCAGAGCTTTTAGGCTTAGGGTGAGTGTTGAAATTGATGATTTAGTTTTAGCGTTAGAATCAAGCACATTTAGGGATAGACTTATGGTTAGAATTCGTTAGGGTTACGGTTAGTGTTAGGGTTAGGGGTATGGTAAGAGTGCATTTCGCGGTAGGGGTTGGGGCATTGTTAGAATTAAGGTTGGGTTAGTGTTGGTAGAATCAAGGTTTAGGGTTAGGCTCAGGGTCAGGATGGCCTTTTGGGATAGAATCGAGTGCATTTAGGCTTAGGGTTACTGTTGAGATTGACGAATTAGCGTTAGGGTTAGAATCAAGTACATTACAGTTAGAGTTATGGTTAGAATCCAGTGCATTTAGGGTTAGGTTTTGGCTTCTGGTTACGGTTATGTTTAGGGTGAGGGTTAGAATCGAGCGCATTTAAGGATAGTGTTAGGGTTAGAGTTAGGTTTAGGGTTAGCTTTCTTAGAATCGAGGGTTAGGGTTAGGGTTGGGGTTCGGGTTAGGATTAGAATGAAGCACATTATTAGTATTAGAGTTGGGGTAGGCTTATGATTAGATTGCATTTTGGGGTAGGGGTAGGAGTAGGGTTACGGTTTGTGGTGGTAGAATCGAGGTTTAGGGTTAGGCTTAGGGTCAGGATTGCCTTTTGGGTTAGAATCGAGTGCATTCCGGGTTAGAGTTAGTGATGAGATTGACGATTTAGTGTTAGAGTTAGAATCGAGCACATTTAGGGTTAGAGTTATGGTTAGAATTCGTTAGGGTTAGGGTTAGGGTTAGGGGAAGCGGTAGGGTAGGGGTTAGAATCACGCTCATTTTTAGTGTTAGGGTTACGGTTAGTGTTAGGCTTAGAGGGCATTTAGAGGTAGGGGTAGCGGTAGGATTAGGATTTGGGTTAGGGTTAGTGATGGTAGAAGCGAGGTTTAGGTTTAGGCTTAGGGTCAGGACTGCGTTTTGGATCAGAATCGAGTGTATTTAGGCTTTGGTTAGTGTTCAAATTGACGAATCAGTGTTATGGTTTGAATCGAGCACATTTAGGGTTAGAGTTATGCTTAGAATTCAGTGCATTTAGGGTTAGGCTTAGGGTTAGGGTTAGATTTAGCCTCAGGGTTAGAATCGAGAGCTTTTAAGAATAGTGCTAGGGTTAGAGTTAGGTTTAGCTTTCGCTTTCTTAGAATCGAGGGTTAGGGTTAAGGTTAGGCTTAGGGTGAGGGTGAGGGTTAGAATCAGGCGCATTTTTAGTGTTCTAGTTTTCTTCAGGGTATGGCTTAGAGTGCATTTAGGGGTAGGGGTAGGAGTAGGGTTAGGATTAGGGTTAAGGTTTTTGTTGGTAGAATCGAAGTTTAAGGTTAGGCGTAGGGTCAGGAATGGCTGTGGGTTAGAATCCAGTGCATTTAGGCTTAGGGATAGTGTTGAAATTGACGATTTAGTGTTAGGGTTAGAATCGAGCACATTTAGGGTTAGAGTTTTGGTTAGAATTCGTTAGGGTTAGGGTTAGTGTTAGGGGTAGGGGAAGGGTTAGAGTGCATTTAGGGGTAGGGGTAGGGGTAGGGTTAGGATCAGGGTTAGGGTTTGTGTTGGTAGAATCGAAGTTTAGGGTTAGGCTTAGTGTCAGGATTTCCTTTTGGGTTAGAATCGAGTGCTTTTAGGGTTAGGGTTAGTGTTGATATTGACGATTTAGTGTTAGGCTTAGAATGGAGCACATGAGGGTTAGAGTTATGGTTAGAATCCACTGCATTTAGGCTTAGGGTTGGGGCTAGGGTAATTAGTGTCAGGATTAGAATCGAGAGCATTTAAGGATAGTGTTAGGGTTAGAGTTAGGTTTAGGGTTGGGTTTCGTAGAATTGAGGGTTAGGGTTGGGGTTAGGGTTAGAATCAAGCGCATTTTTAGTGTTAGGGGTTGGGTCAGGGTTAGGGTTACAGTGCATATAGAGGTAGGGATAGGAGTAGGGTTAGGATTAGGGTTAGGGTTTGTGTTGGTAGAATCGAGGTTTAGGGTTGGCCTTAGGGTCAGGATCGCCTTTTGGGTTAGAGCCGAGTGCATTTAGGGTTAGGCTTAGTGTTGAGATTGACGATTTAGTGTTAGGGTTATAATCGAGCACATTATGGTTAGAGTTATGGTTAGAATCCAGTGCATTTAGGGATAGGATTAGGGTTAGGGTTAGAGTTATGTTCAGGGTGAGGGTTAGAATCGAGTGCATTTAAGGATAGTGTTAGGGGTAGAGTTATGTGTAAGGTTAGCTTTCGTAGAATGGAGGGTTAGGTTAGGGTTAGGGGTAGGATTGCCTAATGGGTTGGAATCGAGTGCATTTAGGCTTGAAGTTAGTGTTGAGATTGATGATGTAGAGTTAGTGTGACAATCAAGCACATTAGGATTAGAGTTATGGGTAGAATCCAGTGCATTTAGGGTTAGGATTAAGGTTAGGGTTAGGGTTATGTTTAGCGTGAGGGTTAGACTCGAGTGCATTTAAGGATAGTGTTAGGGTTAGAGATAGGTATAGGGCTAGCTTTCGTAGAATCGAGGGTTAGTGTTAGGGTTAGGGTTAGGGTTCGTATTAGGGTTAGAATCAAGCGCATTTTTTGTGTTAGTGTTGGGGTTAGGGTTAGGGTTTGAGTGCATTTAGGGCTAGGGGAGGAGTTGGGTTAGGATTAGCGTTAGGGTTTGTGTTGGTAGAATCGACGTTTTGGGTTAGGCTTAGGGTCAGGAGAGCATTTTGGGTCATAATTCAGAGCATTTAGGCTTAGGGTGAGTGTTGAAATTGATGATTTAGTTTTAGCGTTAGAATCAAGCACATTTAGGGATAGACTTATGGTTAGAATTCGTTAGGGTTACGGTTAGTGTTAGGGTTAGGGGTATGGTAAGAGTGCATTTCGCGGTAGGGGTTGGGGCATTGTTAGAATTAAGGTTGGGTTAGTGTTGGTAGAATCAAGGTTTAGGGTTAGGCTCAGGGTCAGGATGGCCTTTTGGGATAGAATCGAGTGCATTTAGGCTTAGGGTTACTGTTGAGATTGACGAATTAGCGTTAGGGTTAGAATCAAGTACATTACAGTTAGAGTTATGGTTAGAATCCAGTGCATTTAGGGTTAGGTTTTGGCTTCTGGTTACGGTTATGTTTAGGGTGAGGGTTAGAATCGAGCGCATTTAAGGATAGTGTTAGGGTTAGAGTTAGGTTTAGGGTTAGCTTTCTTAGAATCGAGGGTTAGGGTTAGGGTTGGGGTTCGGGTTAGGATTAGAATGAAGCACATTATTAGTATTAGAGTTGGGGTAGGCTTATGATTAGATTGCATTTTGGGGTAGGGGTAGGAGTAGGGTTACGGTTTGTGGTGGTAGAATCGAGGTTTAGGGTTAGGCTTAGGGTCAGGATTGCCTTTTGGGTTAGAATCGAGTGCATTCCGGGTTAGAGTTAGTGATGAGATTGACGATTTAGTGTTAGAGTTAGAATCGAGCACATTTAGGGTTAGAGTTATGGTTAGAATTCGTTAGGGTTAGGGTTAGGGTTAGGGGAAGCGGTAGGGTAGGGGTTAGAATCACGCTCATTTTTAGTGTTAGGGTTACGGTTAGTGTTAGGCTTAGAGGGCATTTAGAGGTAGGGGTAGCGGTAGGATTAGGATTTGGGTTAGGGTTAGTGATGGTAGAAGCGAGGTTTAGGTTTAGGCTTAGGGTCAGGACTGCGTTTTGGATCAGAATCGAGTGTATTTAGGCTTTGGTTAGTGTTCAAATTGACGAATCAGTGTTATGGTTTGAATCGAGCACATTTAGGGTTAGAGTTATGCTTAGAATTCAGTGCATTTAGGGTTAGGCTTAGGGTTAGGGTTAGATTTAGCGTCAGGGTTAGAATCGAGAGCTTTTAAGAATAGTGCTAGGGTTAGAGTTAGGTTTAGCTTTCGCTTTCTTAGAATCGAGGGTTAGGGTTAAGGTTAGGCTTAGGGTGAGGGTGAGGGTTAAAATCAGGCGCATTTTTAGTGTTCTAGTTTTCTTCAGGGTATGGCTTAGAGTGCATTTAGGGGTAGGGGTAGGAGTAGGGTTAGGATTAGGGTTAAGGTTTTTGTTGGTAGAATCGAAGTTTAAGGTTAGGCGTAGGGTCAGGAATGGCTTTGGGTTAGAATCCAGTGCATTTAGGCTTAGGGATAGTGTTGAAATTGACGATTTAGTGTTAGGGTTAGAATCGAGCACATTTAGGGTTAGAGTTTTGGTTAGAATTCGTTAGGGTTAGGGTTAGTGTCAGGGGTAGGGGAAGGGTTAGAGTGCATTTAGGGGTAGGGGTAGGGGTAGGGTTAGGATCAGGGTTAGGGTTTGTGTTGGTAGAATCGAAGTTTAGGGTTAGGCTTAGTGTCAGGATTTCCTTTTGGGTTAGAATCGAGTTCATTTAGGGTTAGGGTTAGTGTTGAGATTGACGATTTACTGTTAGGCTTAGAATGGAGCACATGAGGGTTAGAGTTATGGTTAGAATCCACTGCATTTAGGCTTAGGGTTGGGGCTAGGGTAATTAGTGTCAGGATTAGAATCGAGAGCATTTAAGGATAGTGTTAGGGTTAGAGTTAGGTTTAGGGTTAGGTTTCGTAGAATTGAGGGTTAGGGTTAGGGTTAGGGTTAGAATCAAGCGCATTTTTAGTGTTAGGGTTTGGGTCAGGGTTAGGGTTACAGTGCTTATAGAGGTAGGGATAGGAGTAGGGTTAGGATTAGGGTTAGGGTTTGTGTTGGTAGAATCGAGGTTTAGGGTTGGCCTTAGGGTCAGGATCGCCTTTTGGGTTAGAGCCGAGTGCATTTAGGGTTTGGCTTAGTGTTGAGATTGACGTTTTAGTGTTAGGGTTATAATCGAGCACATTATGGTTAGAGTTATGGTTAGAATCCAGTGCATTTAGGGATAGGATTAGGGTTAGGGTTAGGGTTATGTTCAGGGTGAGGGTTAGAATCGAGTGCATTTAAGGATAGTGTTAGGGGTAGAGTTATGTGTAAGGTTAGCTTTCGTAGAATGGAGGGTTAGGTTAGGGTTAGGGGTAGGATTGCCTAATGGGTTAGAATCGAGTGCATTTAGGCTTGAAGTTAGTGTTGAGATTGATGATGTAGAGTTAGTGTGACAATCAAGCACATTAGGATTAGAGTTATGGGTAGAATCCAGTGCATTTAGGGTTAGGATTAAGGTTAGGGTTAGGGTTATGTTTAGGGTGAGGGTTAGAATCGAGTGCATTTAAGGATAGTGTTAGGGTTAGAGTTAGGTATAGGGCTAGCTTTTGTAGAATCGAGGGTTAGTGTTAGGGTTAGGGTTAGGGTTAGTATTAGGGTTAGAATCAAGCGCATTTTTAGTGTTAGTGTTGGGGTTAGGGTTAGGGTTTGAGTGCTTTTAGGGGTAGGGGAGGAGTTGGGTTAGGATTAGCGTTAGGGTTTGTGTTGGTAGAATCGACGTTTTGGGTTAGGCTTAGGGTCAGGAGAGCATTTTGGGTCATAATTCAGAGCATTTAGGCTTAGGGTTAGTGTTGAAATTGATGATATAGTTTTAGCGTTAGAATCAAGCACATTTAGGGATAAAGTTATGGTTAGAATTCGTTAGGGTTACGGTTAGTGTTAGGGTTAGGGGTATGGTAACAGTGCATTTAGCGGTAGGGGTTGGGGCATGGTTAGAATTAAGGTTAGGGTTAGTGTTGGTAGAATCAAGGTTTAGGGTTAGGCTCAAGGGTCAGGATGGCCTTTTGGGATAGAATCGAGTGCATTTAGGCTTAGGGTTACTGTTGAGATTGACGAATTAGCGTTAGGGTTAGAATCAAGTACATTACAGTTAGAGTTATGGTTAGAATCCAGTGCATTTAGGGTTAGGTTTTGGCTTGTGGTTGCGGTTATGTTTAGGGTGAGGGTTAGAATCGAGCGCATTTAAGGATAGTGTTAGGGTTAGAGTTAGGTTTAGGGTTAGCTTTCGTAGAATCGAGGGTTAGGGTTAGGGTTGGGGTTCGGGTTAGGGTTAGAATGAAGCACATTATTAGTATTAGAGTTGGGGTAGGCTTACGATTAGATTGCATTTAGGGGTAGGGGTAGGAGTAGGGTTAGGATTAGGGTTACGGTTTGTGGTGGTAGAATCGAGGTTTAGGGTTAGGCTTAGGGTCAGGATTGCCTTTTGGGTTAGAATCGAGTGCATTCCGGGTTAGAGTTAGTGATGAGATTGACGATTTAGTGTTAGGGTTAAAATCGAGCACATTTAGCGTTAGAGTTATGGGTAGAATTCGTTAGGGTTAGGGTTAGGGGTAGCGGTAGGGTAGGGGTTAGAATCACGCTCATTTTTAGTGTTAGGGTTACGGTTAGTGTTAGGCTTAGAGGGCATTTAGAGGTAGGGGTAGCGGTAGGATTAGGATTTGGGTTAGGGTTAGTGATGGTAGAATCGAGGTTTAGGTTTAGGCTTAGGGTCAGGACTGCGTTTTGGATCAGAATCGAGTGTATTTAGGCTTTGAGTTAGTGTTCAAATTGACGATTCAGTGTTATGGTTTGAATCGAGCACATTTAGGGTTAGAGTTATGCTTAGAATTCAGTGCATTTAGGGTTAGGCTTAGGGTTAGGGTTAGATTTAGCGTCAGGGTTAGAATCGAGAGCTTTTAAGAATAGTGCTAGGGTTAGAGTTAGGTTTAGCTTTCGCTTTCTTAGAATCGAGGGTTAGGGTTAAGGTTAGGCTTAGGGTGAGGGTTAGAGTTAGAATCAGGCGCATTTTTAGTGTTCTAGTTTTCTTCAGGGTATGGTTTAGAGTGCATTTAGGGGTAGGGGTAGGAGTAGAGTTAGGATTAGTGTTAAGGTATTTGTTGGAAGAATCGAAGTTTAAGGTTAGGCATAGGGTCAGGAATGGCTTTCGGTTAGAATCCAGTGCATTTAGGCTTAGGGATAGTGTTGAAATTGACGATTTAGTGTTACGGTTAGTAACGAGCACATTTAGGGTTAGAGTTTTGGTTAGAATTCGTTAGGGTTAGGGTTAGTGTTAGGGGTAGGGGTAGGGTTAGAGTGCATTTAGGGGTAGGGGTAGGGGTAGGGTTAGGATCAGGGTTAGGGTTTGTGTTGGTAGAATCGAAGTTTAGGGTTAGGCTAAGTGTCAGGATTTCCTTTTGGGTTAGAATCGAGTGCATTTAGGGTTAGGGTTAGTGTTGAGATGGACGATTTATTGTTAGGCTTAGAATCGAGCACATGAGGGTTAGAGTTATGCTTAGAATCCAGTTCATTTAGGCTTAGGGTTAGGGCTAGGGTTATTAGCGTCAGGATTAGAATCGAGAGCATTTAAGTATAATGTTAGGGTTAGAGTTAGGTTTAGGGTTAGGTTTCGTAGAATTGAGGATTAGGGTTAGGGTTAGGGTTAGAATCAAGCGCATTTTTAGTGTTAGGGGTTGGGTTAGGGTAAGGGTTATAGTGTATATAGAGGTAGGGATAGGAGTAGGGTTAGGATTAGGGTTAGGGTTTGTGTTGGTAGAATCGAGGTTTAGGGTTGGCCTTAGGGTCAGGATTGCCTTTTGGGTTAGAGCAGAGTGCATTTAGGGTTAGGCTTAGTGTTGAGATTGACGATTTACTGTTAGGGTTATAATCGAGCACATTATGGTTAGAGTTATGGTTAGAATCCAGTGCATTTAGGGTTAGGATTAGGGTTAGGGTTAGGGTTATGTTCAGGGTGAGGGTTAGAATCGAGTGCATTTAAGGATAGTGTTAGGGGTAGAGTTATGTGTAAGGTTAGCTTTCGTAGAATGGAGGGTTAGGTTAGTGTTAGACTCAGAATTGCCTAATGGGTTAGAATCGAGTGCATTTAGGCTTGAGGTAAGTGTTGAGATTGACGATTTAGAGTTAGTGTGAGAATCAAGCACATTAGGATTAGAGTTATGGTTAGAATCCAGTGCATTTAGGGTTAGGATTAAGGTTAGGGTTAGGGTTATATTTAGGGTGAGGGTTAGAATCGAGTGCATTTAAGGATAGTGTTAGGGTTAGAGTTAGGTATAGGGCTAGCTTTCGTAGATTCGAGGGTTAGTGTTAGGGTTAGGGTTAGGGTTCGTATTAGGGTTAGAATCAAGCGCATTTTTAGTGTTAGTGTTGGGGTTAGGGTTAGGGTTTGAGTGCTTTTAGGGGTAGGGGAGGAGTTGGGTTAGGATTAGCGTTAGGGTTTGTGTTGGTAGAATCGACGTTTTGGGTTAGGCTTAGGGTCAGGAGAGCATTTTGGGTCACAATTCAGAGCATTTAGGCTTAGGGTTAGTGTTGAAATTGATGATTTACTTTTAGCGTTAGAATCAAGCACATTTAGGGATAGAGGTATGGTTAGAATTCGTTAGGGTTATGGTTAGTGTTAGGGTTAGGGGTATGGTAAGAGTGCATTTAGCGGTAGGGGTTGGGGCATGGTTAGAATTAAGGTTAGGGTTAGTGTTGGTAGAATCGAGGTTTAGGGTTGGCCTTAGGGTCAGGATTGCCTCTTGGGTTAGAGCCGAGTGCATTTAGGGTTAGGCTTAGTGTTGAGATTGACGATTTAGTGTTAGGGTTATAATCGAGCACATTATGGTTAGAGTTATGGTTAGAATCCAGTGCATTTAGGGTTAGGATTAGGGTTAGGGTTAGGGTTATGTTCAGGGTGAGGGTTAGAATCGAGTGCATTTAAGGATAGTGTTAGGGGTAGAGTTATGTGTAAGGTTAGCTTTCGTAGAATGGAGGGTTAGGTTAGGGTTAGGGTCAGGATTGCCTAATGGGTTAGAATCGAGCTCATTTAGGCTTGAGGTTAGTGTTGAGATTGACGATTTAGAGTTAGTGTGAGAATCAAGCACATTAGGATTAGAGTTATGGTTAGAATCCAGTGCATTTAGGGTTAGGATTAAGGTTAGGGTTAGGGTTATGTTTAGGGTGAGGGTTAGAATCGAGTGCATTTAAGGATAGTGTTAGGGTTAGAGTTAGGTAAAGGGCTAGTATTCGTAGAAACGAGGGTTAGTGTTAGGGTTAGGGTTAGGGTTCGTATTAGGGTTAGAATCAAGCGCATTTTTAGTGTTAGTGTTGGGGTTAGGGTTAGGGTTTGAGTGCATTTAGGGGTAGGGGAGGAGTTGGGTTAGGATTAGCGTTAGGGTTTGTGTTGGTAGAATCGACGTTTTGGGTTAGGCTTAGGGTCAGGAGAGCATTTTGGGTCAAAATTCAGAGCATTTAGGCTTAGGGTTAGTGTTGAAATTGATGATTTAGTTTTAGCGTTAGAATCAAGCACATTTAGGGATAGAGTTATGATTAGAATTCGTTAGGGTTACGGTAGTGTTAGGGTTAGGGGTATGGTAAGAGTGCATTTAGCGGTAGGGGTTGGGGCATGGTTAGAATTAAGGTTAGGGTTAGTGTTGGTAGAATCAAGGTTTAGGGTTAGGCTCAGGGTCAGGATGGCCTTTTGGGATAGAATCGAGTGCATTTAGGCTTAGGGTTACTGTTGTGATTGACGAATTAGCGTTGGGGTTAGAATCAAGTACATTACAGTTAGAGTTATGGTTAGAATCCAGTGCATTTAGGGTTAGGTTTTGGCTTCTGGTTACGGTTATGTTTAGGGTGAGGGTTAGAATCGAGCGCATTTAAGGATAGTGTTAGGGTTAGAGTTAGGTTTAGGGTTAGCTTTTGTAGAATCGAGGGTTAGGGTTAGGGTTGGGGTTCGGGTTAGGGGTAGAATGAAGCACATTATTAGTATTAGAGTTGGGGTAGGCTTACGATTAGATTGCATTTAGGGGTAGGGGTAGGAGTAGGGTTAGGAGTAGGGTTACGGTTTGTGGTGGTAGAATCGAGGGTTAGGGTTAGGCTTAGGGTCAGGATTGCCTTTTGGGTTAGAATCGAGTGCATTCCGGGTTAGAGTTAGTGATGAGATTGACGATTTAGTGTTAGGGTTAGAATCGAGCACATTTAGGGTTAGAGTTATGGTTAGAATTCGTTAGGGTTAGGGTTAGGGGAAGCGGTAGGGTAAGGGTTAGAATCACGCTCATTTTTAGTGTTAGGGTTACGGTTAGTGTTAGGCTTAGAGGGCATTTAGAGGTAGGGGTAGCGGTAGCATTAGGATTTGGGTTAGGGTTAGTGATGGTAGAATCGAGGTTTAGGTTTAGGCTTAGGGTCAGGACTGCGTTTTGGATCAGAATCGAGTGAATTTAGGCTTTGGATTAGTGTTCAAATTGACGATTTAGTGTTATGGTTTGAATCGAGCACATTTAGGGTTAGAGTTATGCTTAGAATTCAGTGCATTTAGGGTTAGGCTTAGGGTTAGGGTTAGATTTAGCGTCAGGGTTAGAATCGAGAGCTTTTAAGAATAGTGCTAGGGTTAGAGTTAGGTTTAGCTTTCGCTTTCTTAGAATCGAGGGTTAGGGTTAAGGTTAGGCTTAGGGTGAGGGTTAGGGTTAGAATCAGGCGCATTTTTAGTGTTCTAGTTTTCTTCAGGGTATGGCTTAGAGTGCATTTAGGGGTAGGGGTAGGAGTAGGGTTAGGATTAGGGTTAAGGTTTTTGTTGGTAGAATCGAAGTTTAAGGTTAGGCGTAGGGTCTGGAATGGCTTTGGGTTAGCATCCAGTGCATTTAGGCTTAGGGATAGTGTTGAAATTGACGATTTAGTGTTAGGGTTAGTAACGAGCACATTTAGGGTTAGAGTTTTGGTTAGAATTCGTTAGGGTTAGGGTTAGTGTTAGGGGTAGGGGTAAGGTTAGAGTGCATTTAGGGGTAGGGGTAGGGGTAGGGTTAGGATCAGGGTTAGGGTTTGTGTTGGTAGAATCGAAGTTTAGGGTTAGGCTAAGTGTCAGGATTTCCTTTTGGGTTAGAATCGAGTGCATTTAGGGTTAGGGTTAGTGTTGAGATGGACGATTTAGTGTTAGGCTTAGAATCGAGCACATGAGGGTTAGAGTTATGCTTAGAATCCAGTTCATTTAGGCTTAGGGTTAGGGCTAGGGTTATTAGCGTCAGGATTAGAATCGAGAGCATTTAAGGATAGTGTTAGGGTTAGAGTTAGGTTTAGGGTTGGGTTTCGTAGAATTGAGGATTAGGGTTAGGGTTAGGGTTAGAATCAAGCGCATTTTTAGTGTTAGGGGTTGGGTTAGGGTAAGGGTTAGAGTGCATATAGAAGTAGGGATAGGATTAGGGTTAGGATTAGGGTTAGGGTTTGTGTTGATAGAATCGAGGTTTGGGGTTGGTCTTAGGGTCAGAATTGCCTTTTGGGTTAAAGCCGAGTGCATTTAGGGTTAGGCTTAGTGTTGAGATTGACGATTTAGTGTTAGGGTTATAATCGAGCACATTATGCTTAGAGTTATGGTTAGAATCCAGTGCATTTAGGGTTAGGATTAGGGTTCGGGTTAGGGTTATGTTCAGGGTGAGGGTTAGAATCGAGTGCATTTAAGGATAGTGTTAGGGGTAGAGTTATGTGTAAGGTTAGCTTTCGTAGAATGGAGGATTAGGTTTGGGTTAGGGTCAGGATTGCCTAATGGGTTAGAATCGAGTGCATTTAGGCTTGAGTTTAGTGTTGAGATTGACGATTTAGAGTTAGTGTGAGAATCAAGCACATTAGGATTAGAGTTATGGTTAGAATCCAGTGCATTTAAGGTTAGGATTAAGGTTAGGGTTAGGGTTATGTTTAGGGTGAGTGTTAGAATCGAGTGCATTTAAGGATAGTGTTAGGGTTAGAGTTAGGTATAGGGTTAGTATTCGTAGAAACGAGGGTTAGTGTTAGGGTTAGGGTTAGGGTTCGTATTAGGGTTAGAATCAAGCGCATTTTTAGTGTTAGTGTTGGGGTTAGGGTTAGGGTTTGAGTGCTTTTAGGGGTAGGGGAGGAGTTGGGTTAGGATTAGCGTTAGGGTTTGTGTTGGTAGAATCGACGTTTTGGGTTAGGCTTAGGGTCAGGAGAGCATTTTGGGTCATAATTCAGAGCATTTAGGCTTAGGGTTAGTGTTGAAATTGATGATTTACTTTTAGCGTTAGAATCAAGCACATTTAGGGATAGAGTTATGGTTAGAATTCGTTAGCGTTACGGTTTGTGTTAGTGTTAGGGTTAGGGGTATGGTAAGAGTGCATTTAGCGGTAGGGGTTGGGGCATGGTTAGAATTAAGGTTAGGATTAGTGTTGGTAGAATCAAGGTTTAGGGTTAGGCTCAGGGTCAGGATGGCCTTTTGGGATAGAATCGAGTGCATTTACGCTTAGCGTTACTGTTGAGATTGACGAATTAGCGTTAGGGTTAGAATCAAGTACATTACAGTTAGAGTTATGGTTAGAATCCAGTGCATTTAGGGTCAGGTTTTGGCTTCTGGTTACGGTTATGTTTAGGGTGAGGGTTAGAATCGAGCGCATTTAAGGATAGTGTTAGGGTTAGACTTAGGTTTAGGGTTAGCTTTCGTAGAATCGAGGGTTAGGGTTAGGGTTGGGGTTCGGGTTAGGGGTAGAATGAAGCACATTATTAGTATTAGAGTTGGGCTAGGCTTACGATTAGATTGCATTTAGGGGTAGGGGTAGAAGTAGGGTTAGGATTAGGGTTACGGTTTGTGGTGGTAGAATCGAGGTTTAGGGTTAGGCTTAGGGTCAGGATTGCCTTTTGGGTTAGAATCGAGTGCATTCCGGGTTAGAGTTAGTGATGAGATTGACGATTTAGTGTTAGGGTTAAAATCGAGCACATTTAGCGTTAGAGTTATGGTTAGAATTCGTTAGGGTTAGGGTTAGGGGAAGCGGTAGGGTAGGGGTTAGAATCACGCTCATTTTTAGTGTTAGGGTTACGGTTAGTGTTAGGTTTAGAGGGCATTTAGAGGTAGGGGTAGCGGTAGCATTAGGATTTGGGTTAGGGTTAGTGATGGTAGAATCGAGGTTTAGGTTTAGGCTTAGGGTCAGGACTGCGTTTTGGATCAGAATCGAGTGTATTTAGGCTTTGGGTTAGTGTTCAAATTGACGATTCAGTGTTATGGTTTGAATCGAGCACATTTAGGGTTAGAGTTATGCTTAGAATTCAGTGCATTTAGGGTTAGGGTTAGGGTTAGGGTTAGATTTAGCGTCAGGGTTAGAATCGAGAGCTTTTAAGAATAGTGCTAGGGTTAGAGTTAGGTTTAGCTTTCGCTTTCTTAGAATCGAGGGTTAGGGTTAAGGTTAGGCTTAGGGTCAGGGTTAGAGTTAGAATCAGGCGCATTTTTAGTGTTCTAGTTTTCTTCAGGGTATGGCTTAGAGTGCATTTAGGGGTAGGGGTAGGAGTAGGGTTAGGATTAGGGTTAAGTTTTTTGTTGGTAGAATCGAAGTTTAAGGTTAGGCGTAGGGTCTGGAATGGCTTTGGGTTAGAATCCAGTGCATTTAGGCTTAGGGATAGTGTTGAAATTGACGATTTAGTGTTAGGGTTAGTAACTAGCACATTTAGGGTTAGAGTTTTGGTTAGAATTCGTTAGGGTTAGGGTTAGTGTTAGGGGTAGGGGTAAGGTTAGAGTGCATTTAGGGGTAGGGGTAGGGGTAGGGTTAGGAGCAGGGTTAGGGTTTGTGTTGGTAGAATCGAAGTTTAGGGTTAGGCTAAGTGTCAGGATTTCCTTTTGGGTTAGAATCGAGTGCATTTAGGGTTAGGGTTAGTGTTGAGATGGACGATTTAGTGTTAGGCTTAGAATCGAGCACATGAGGGTTAGAGTTATGCTTAGAATCCAGTTCATTTAGGCTTAGGGTTAGGGCTAGGGTAATTAGCGTCAGGATTAGAATCGAGAGCATTTAAGGATAGTGTTAGGGTTAGAGTTAGGTTTAGGGTTAGGTTTCGTAGAATTGAGGGTTAGGGTTAGGGTTAGGGTTAGAATCAAGCGCATTTTTAGTGTTAGGGGTTGGGTTAGGGTAAGGGTTAGAGTGCATATAGAAGTAGGGATAGGAGTAGGGTTAGGATTAGGGTTAGGGTTTGTGTTGGTAGAATCGAGGTTTAGGGTTGGTCTTAGGGTCAGAATTGCCTTTTGGGTTAAAGCCGAGTGCATTTAGGGTTAGGCTTAGTGTTGAGATTGACGATTTAGTGTTAGGGTTATAATCGAGCACATTATGCTTAGAGTTATGGTTAGAATCCAGTGCATTTAGGGTTAGGATTAGGGTTCGGGTTAGGGTTATGTTCAGGGTGAGGGTTAGAATCGAGTGCATTTAAGGATAGTGTTAGGGGTAGAGTTATGTGTAAGGTTAGCTTTCGTAGAATGGAGGGTTAGGTTTGGGTTAGGGTCAGGATTGCCTAATGGGTTAGAATCGAGTGCATTTAGGCTTGAGTTTAGTGTTGAGATTGACGATTTAGAGTTAGTGTGAGAATCAAGCACATTAGGATTAGAGTTATGGTTAGAATCCAGTGCATTTAGGGTTAGGATTAAGGTTAGGGTTAGGGTTATGTTTAGGGTGAGGGTTAGAATCGAGTGCATTTAAGGATAGTGTTAGGGTTAGAGTTAGGTATAGGGCTAGTATTCGTAGAAACGAGGGTTAGTGTTAGGGTTAGGGTTAGGGTTCGTATTAGGGTTAGAATCAAGCGCATTTTTAGTGTTAGTGTTGGGGTTAGGGTTAAGGTTTGTGTGCTTTTAGGGGTAGGGGAGGAGTTGGGTTAGGATTAGCGTTAGGGTTTGTGTTGGTAGAATCGACGTTTTGGGTTAGGCTTAGGGTCAGGAGAGCATTTTGGGTCATAATTCAGAGCATTTAGGCTTAGGGTTAGTGTTGAAATTGATGATTTAGTTTTAGCGTTAGAATCAAGCACATTTAGGGATAGAGTTATGGTTAGAATTCGTTAGGGTTACGGTTTGTGTTAGTGTTAGGGTTAGGGGTATGGTAAGAGTGCATTTAGCGGTAGGGGTTGGGGCATGGTTAGAATTAAGGTTAGGGTTAGTGTTGGTAGAATCAAGGTTTAGGGTTAGGCTCAGGGTCAGGATGGCCTTTTGGGATAGAATCGAGTGCATTTACGCTTCGGGTTACTGTTGAGATTGACGAATTAGCGTTAGGGTTAGAATCAAGTACATTACAGTTAGAGTTATGGTTAGAATCCAGTGCATTTAGGGTCAGGTTTTGGCTTCTGGTTACGGTTATGTTTAGGGTGAGGGTTAGAATCGAGCGCATTTAAGGATAGTGTTAGGGTTAGACTTAGGTTTAGGGTTAGCTTTCGTAGAATCGAGGGTTAGGGTTAGGGGAAGCCGTAGGGTAGGGGTTAGAATCACGCTCATTTTTAGTGTTAGGGTTACGGTTAGTGTTAGGTTTAGAGGGCATTTAGAGGTAGGGGTAGCGGTAGCATTAGGATTTGGGTTAGGGTTAGTGATGGTAGAATCGAGGTTTAGGTTTAGGCTTAGGGTCAGGACTGCGTTTTGGATCAGAATCGAGTGTATTTAGGCTTTGGGTTAGTGTTCAAATTGACGATTCAGTGTTATGGTTTGAATCGAGCACATTTAGGGTTAGAGTTATGCTTAGAATTCAGTGCATTTAGGGTTAGGCTTAGGGTTAGGGTTAGATTTAGCGTCAGGGTTAGAATCGAGAGCTTTTAAGAATAGTGCTAGGGTTAGAGTTAGGTTTAGCTTTCGCTTTCTTAGAATCGAGGGTTGGGGTTAGGGTTAGGCTTAGGGTGAGGGTTAGAGTTAGAATCAGGCGCATTTTTAGTGTTCTAGTTTTCTTCAGGGTATGGCTTAGAGTGCATTTAGGGGTAGGGGTAGGAGTAGGGTTAGGATTAGGGTTAAGGTTTTTGTTGGTAGAATCGAAGTTTAAGGTTAGGCGTAGGGTCTGGAATGGCTTTGGGTTAGAATCCAGTGCATTTAGGCTTAGGGATAGTGTTGAAATTGACGATTTAGTGTTAGGGTTAGTAACGAGCACATTTAGGGTTAGAGTTTTGGTTAGAATTCGTTAGGGTTAGGGTTAGTGTGAGGGGTAGGGGTAGGGCTAGAATGCATTTAGGGGTAGGGGTAGGGTTAGGATCAGGGTTAGGGTTTGTGTTGGTAGAATCGAAGTTTAGGGTTAGGCTTAGTGTCAGGATTTCCTTTTGGGTTAGAATCGAGTGCATTTAGGGTTAGGGTTAGTGTTGAGATTGACGATTTAGTGTTAGGCTTAGAATCGAGCACATGAGGGTTAGAGTTATGCTTAGAATCCAGTTCATTTAGGCTTAGGGTTAGGGCTAGGGTTATTAGCGTCAGGATTAGAATCGAGAGCATTTAAGGATAGTGTTAGGGTTAGAGTTAGGTTTAGGGTTAGGTTTCGTAGAATTGAGGGTTAGGGTTAGGGTTAGGGTTAGAATCAAGGGCATTTTTAGTGTTAGGGGTTCGGTTAGGGTAAGGGTTATAGTGCATATAGAGGTAGGGATAGGAGTAGGGTTCGGATTAGGGTTAGGGTTTGTGTTGGTAGAATCGAGGTTTAGGGTTGGTCTTAGGGTCAGAATTGCCTGTTGGATTAAAGCCGAGTGCATTTAGGGTTAGGCTTAGTGTTGAGATTGACGATTTAGTGTTAGGGTTATAATCGAGCACATTATGGTTAGAGTTATGGTTAGAATAAAGTGCATTTAGGGTTAGGATTAGGGTTCGGGTTAGGGTTATGTTCAGGGTGAGGGTTAGAATCGAGTGCATTTAAGGATAGTGTTAGGGGTAGAGTTATGTGTAAGGTTAGCTTTCGTAGAATGGAGGGTTAGGTTAGGGTTAGGGTCAGGATTGCCTAATGGGTTAGAATCGAGTGCATTCAGGCTTGAGGTGAGTGTTGAGATTGACGATTTAGAGGTAGTGTGAGAATCAAGCACATTAGGATTAGAGTTCTGGTTAGAATCCAGTGCATTTAGGGTTAGGATTAAGGTTAGGGTTAGGGTTATGTTTAGGGTGAGGGTTAGAATCGAGTGCATTTAAGGATAGTGTTAGGGTTAGAGTTAGGTATAGGGCTAGCTTTCGTAGAATCGAGGGTTAGTGTTAGGGTTAGGGTTAGGGCTAGTATTAGGGTTAGAATCAAGCGCATTTTTAGTGTTAGTGTTGGGGTTAGGGTTAGGGTTTGAGTGCATTTAGGGGTAGGGGAGGAGTTGGGTTAGGATTAGCGTTAGGGTTTGTGTTGGTAGAATCGACGTTTTGGGTTAGGCATAGGGTCAGGAGAGCATTTTGGGTCATAATTCAGAGCATTTAGGCTTAGGGTTAGTGTTGAAATTGATGATTTAGTTTTAGCGTTAGAATCAAGCACATTTAGGGATAGAGTTATGGTTAGAATTCGTTAGGGTTACGGTTTGTGTTAGTGTTAGGGTTAGGGGTATGGTAAGAGTGCATTTAGCGGTAGGGGTTGGGGCATGGTTAGAATTAAGGTTAGGGTTAGTGTTGGTAGAATCAAGGTTTAGGGTTAGGCTCAGGGTCAGGATGGCCTTTTGGGATAGAATCGAGTGCATTTACGCTTCGGGTTACTGTTGAGATTGACGAATTAGCGTTAGGGTTAGAATCAAGTACATTACAGTTAGAGTTATGGTTAGAATCCAGTGCATTTAGGGTCAGGTTTTGGCTTCTGGTTACGGTTATGTTTAGGGTGAGGGTTAGAATCGAGCGCATTTAAGGATAGTGTTAGGGTTAGACTTAGGTTTAGGGTTAGCTTTCGTAGAATCGAGGGTTAGGGTTAGGGGAAGCCGTAGGGTAGGGGTTAGAATCACGCTCATTTTTAGTGTTAGGGTTACGGTTAGTGTTAGGTTTAGAGGGCATTTAGAGGTAGGGGTAGCGGTAGCATTAGGATTTGGGTTAGGGTTAGTGATGGTAGAATCGAGGTTTAGGTTTAGGCTTAGGGTCAGGACTGCGTTTTGGATCAGAATCGAGTGTATTTAGGCTTTGGGTTAGTGTTCAAATTGACGATTCAGTGTTATGGTTTGAATCGAGCACATTTAGGGTTAGAGTTATGCTTAGAATTCAGTGCATTTAGGGTTAGGCTTAGGGTTAGGGTTAGATTTAGCGTCAGGGTTAGAATCGAGAGCTTTTAAGAATAGTGCTAGGGTTAGAGTTAGGTTTAGCTTTCGCTTTCTTAGAATCGAGGGTTGGGGTTAGGGTTAGGCTTAGGGTGAGGGTTAGAGTTAGAATCAGGCGCATTTTTAGTGTTCTAGTTTTCTTCAGGGTATGGCTTAGAGTGCATTTAGGGGTAGGGGTAGGAGTAGGGTTAGGATTAGGGTTAAGGTTTTTGTTGGTAGAATCGAAGTTTAAGGTTAGGCGTAGGGTCTGGAATGGCTTTGGGTTAGAATCCAGTGCATTTAGGCTTAGGGATAGTGTTGAAATTGACGATTTAGTGTTAGGGTTAGTAACGAGCACATTTAGGGTTAGAGTTTTGGTTAGAATTCGTTAGGGTTAGGGTTAGTGTGAGGGGTAGGGGTAGGGCTAGAATGCATTTAGGGGTAGGGGTAGGGTTAGGATCAGGGTTAGGGTTTGTGTTGGTAGAATCGAAGTTTAGGGTTAGGCTTAGTGTCAGGATTTCCTTTTGGGTTAGAATCGAGTGCATTTAGGGTTAGGGTTAGTGTTGAGATTGACGATTTAGTGTTAGGCTTAGAATCGAGCACATGAGGGTTAGAGTTATGCTTAGAATCCAGTTCATTTAGGCTTAGGGTTAGGGCTAGGGTTATTAGCGTCAGGATTAGAATCGAGAGCATTTAAGGATAGTGTTAGGGTTAGAGTTAGGTTTAGGGTTAGGTTTCGTAGAATTGAGGGTTAGGGTTAGGGTTAGGGTTAGAATCAAGGGCATTTTTAGTGTTAGGGGTTCGGTTAGGGTAAGGGTTATAGTGCATATAGAGGTAGGGATAGGAGTAGGGTTCGGATTAGGGTTAGGGTTTGTGTTGGTAGAATCGAGGTTTAGGGTTGGTCTTAGGGTCAGAATTGCCTGTTGGATTAAAGCCGAGTGCATTTAGGGTTAGGCTTAGTGTTGAGATTGACGATTTAGTGTTAGGGTTATAATCGAGCACATTATGGTTAGAGTTATGGTTAGAATAAAGTGCATTTAGGGTTAGGATTAGGGTTCGGGTTAGGGTTATGTTCAGGGTGAGGGTTAGAATCGAGTGCATTTAAGGATAGTGTTAGGGGTAGAGTTATGTGTAAGGTTAGCTTTCGTAGAATGGAGGGTTAGGTTAGGGTTAGGGTCAGGATTGCCTAATGGGTTAGAATCGAGTGCATTCAGGCTTGAGGTGAGTGTTGAGATTGACGATTTAGAGGTAGTGTGAGAATCAAGCACATTAGGATTAGAGTTCTGGTTAGAATCCAGTGCATTTAGGGTTAGGATTAAGGTTAGGGTTAGGGTTATGTTTAGGGTGAGTGTTAGAATCGAGTGCATTTAAGGTTAGTGTTAGGGTTAGAGTTAGGTATAGGGCTAGCTTTCGTAGAATCGAGGGTTAGTGTTAGTGTTAGGGTTAGGGTTCGTATTAGGGTTAGAATCAAGCGCATTTTTAGTGTTAGGGGTTGGGTTAGGGTAAGGGTTAGAGTGCATATAGAGGTTGGGATAGGAGTAGGGTTAGGATTAGGGTTAGGGTTTGTGTTGGTAGAATCGAGGTTTAGGGTTGGTCTTAGGGTCAGAATTGCCTGTTGGATTAAAGCCGAGTGCATTTAGGGTTAGGCTTAGTGTTGAGATTGACGATTTAGTGTTAGGGTTATAATCGAGCACATTATGGTTAGAGTTATGGTTAGAATAAAGTGCATTTAGGGTTAGGATTAGGGTTCGGGTTAGGGTTATGTTCAGGGTGAGGGTTAGAATCGAGTGCATTTAAGGATAGTGTTAGGGGTAGAGTTATGTGTAAGGTTAGCTTTCGTAGAATGGAGGGTTAGGTTAGGGTTAGGGTCAGGATTGCCTAATGGGTTAGAATCGAGTGCATTCAGGCTTGAGGTGAGTGTTGAGATTGACTATTTAGAGGTAGTGTGAGAATCAAGCACATTAGGATTAGAGTTATGGGTAGAATCCAGTGCATTTAGGGTTAGGATTAAGGTTAGGGTTAGGGTTATGTTTAGGGTGAGGGTTAGAATCGAGTGCATTTAAGGATAGTGTTAGGGTTAGAGTTAGGTATAGGGCTAGCTTTCGTAGATTCGAGGGTTAGTGTTAGGATTAGGATCAGGGTTCGAATTAGGGTTAGAATCAAGCGCATTTTTAGTGTTAGTGTTGGGGTTAGGGTTAGGGTTTGAGTGCTTTTAGGGGTAGGGGAGGAGTTGGGTTAGAATTAGCGTTAGGGTTTGTGTTGGTAGAATCGACGTTTTGGGTTAGGCTTAGGTTCAGGAGAGCATTTTGGGTCATAATTCAGAGCATTTAGGCTTAGGGTTAGTGTTGAAATTGATGATTTAGTTTTAGCGTTAGAATCAAGCACATTTAGGGATAGAGTTATGGTTAGAATTCGTTAGGGTTACGGTTAGTGTTAGGGTTAGGGGTATGGTAAGAGTGCATTTAGCGGTAGGGGTTGGGGCATGGTTAGAATTAAGGTTAGGGTTAGTGTTGGTAGAATCAAGGTTTAGGGTTAGGCTCAGGGTCAGGATGGCCTTTTGCGATAGAATCGAGTGCATTTAGGCTTAGGGTTACTGTTGAGGTTGACGAATTAGCGTTAGGGTTAGAATCAAGTACATTACAGTTAGAGTTATGGTTAGAATCCAGTGCATTTAGGGTCAGGTTTTGGCTTCTGGTTACGGTTATGTTTAGGGTGAGGGTTAGAATCGAGCGCATTTAAGGATAGTGTTAGGGTTAGAGTTAGGTTTAGGGTTAGCTTTCGTAGAATCGAGGGTTAGGGTTAGGGTTGGGGTTCGGGTTAGGGGTAGAATGAAGCACATTATTAGTATTAGAGTTGGGGTAGGCTTACGATTAGATTGCATTTAGGGGTAGGGGTAGGAGTAGGGTTAGGATTAGGGTTACGGTTTGTGGTGGTAGAATCGAGGTTTCGGGTTAGGCTTAGGGTCAGGATTGCCTTTTGGGTTAGAATCGAGTGCATTCCGGGTTAGAGTTAGTGATGAGATTGACGATTTAGTGTTAGGGTTAGAATCGAGCACATTTAGGGTTAGAGTTATGGTTAGAATTCGTTAGGGTTAGGGTGAGGGGGAGCGGTAGGGTAGGGGTTAGAATCACGCTCATTTTTAGTGTTAGGGTTACGGTTAGTGTTAGGCTTAGAGGGCATTTAGAGGTAGGGGTAGCGGTAGGATTAGGATTTGGGTTAAGGTTAGTGATGGTAGAATCGAGGTTTAGGTTTAGGCTTAGGGTCAGGACTGCGTTTTGGATCAGAATCGAGTGTATTTAGGCTTTGGGTTAGTGTTCAAATTGACGATTCAGTGTTATGGTTTGAATCGAGCACATTTAGGGTTAGAGTTATGCTTAGAATTCAGTGCATTTACGGTTAGGCTTAGGGTTAGGGTTAGATTTAGCGTCAGGGTTAGAATCGAGAGCTTTTAAGAATAGTGCTAGGGTTAGAGTTAGGTTTAGCTTTCGCTTTCTTAGAATCGAGGGTTAGGGTTAAGGTTAGGCTTAGGGTGAGGGTTAGAGTTAGAATCAGGCGCATTTTTAGCGTTCTAGTTTTCTTCAGGGTATGGCTTAGAGTGCATTTAGGGGTAGGGGTAGGAGTAGGGTTAGGATTAGGGTTAAGGTTTTTGTTGGTAGAATCGAAGTTTAAGGTTAGGCGTAGGGTCAGGAATGGCTTTGGGTTAGAATCCAGTGCATTTAGGCTTAGGGATAGTGTTGATATTGACGATTTAGTGTTAGGGTTAGTAACGAGCACATTTAGGGTTAGAGTTTTGGTTAGAATTCGTTAGGGTTAGGGTTAGTGTTAGGGGTAGGGGAAGGGTTAGAGTGCATTTAGGGGTAGGGGTAGGGGTAGGGTTAGGATCAGGGTTAGGGTTTGTGTTGGTAGAATCGAAGTTTAGGGTTAGGCTTAGTGTCAGGATTTCCTTTTGGGTTAGAATCGAGTGCATTTAGGGTTAGGGTTAGTGTTGAGATTGACGATTTAGTGTTAGGCTTAGAATCGAGCACATGAGGGTTAGAGTTATGCTTAGAATCCAGTTCATTTAGGCTTAGGGTTAGGGCTAGGGTTATTAGCGTCAGGATTAGAATCGAGAGCATTTAAGGATAGTGTTAGGGTTAGAGTTAGGTTTAGGGTTAGGTTTCGTAGAATTGAGGGTTAGGGTTAGGGTTAGGGTTAGAATCAAGGGCATTTTTAGTGTTAGGGGTTCGGTTAGGGTAAGGGTTATAGTGCATATAGAGGTAGGGATAGGAGTAGGGTTAGGATCAGGGTTAGGGTTTGTGTTGGTAGAATCGGGGTTTAGGGTTGGTCTTAGGGTCAGGATTGCCTTTTGGGTTAGAGCCGAGTGCATTTATGGTTAGGCTTAGTGTTGAGATTGACGATTTAGTGTTAGGGTTATAATCCAGCACATTATGGTTAGAGTTATGGTTAGAATCCAGTGCATTTAGGGTTAGGATTAGGGTTAGGGTTAGGGTTATGTTCAGGGTGAGGGTTAGAATCGAGTGCATTTAAGGATAGTGTTAGGGGTAGAGTTATGTGTAAGGTTAGCTTTCGTAGAATGGAGGGTTAGGTTAGGGTTAGGGTCAGGATTGCCTAATGGGTTAGAATCGAGTGCATTTAGGCTTGAGGTGAGTGTTGAGATTGACGATTTAGAGTTAGTGTGAGAATCAAGCACATTAGGATTAGAGTTATGGTTAGAATCCAGTGCATTTAGGTTTAGGATTAAGGTTAGGGTTAGGGTTATGTTTAGGGTGAGGGTTAGAATCGAGTGCATTTAAGGATAGTGTTAGGGTTAGAGTTAGGTATAGGGCTAGTATTCTTAGAAACGAGGGTTAGTGTTAGGGTTAGGGTTAGGGTTAGTATTAGGGTTAGAATCAAGCGCATTTTTTGTGTTAGTGTTGGGGTTAGGGTTAGGGTTTGAGTGCATTTAGGGGTAGGGGAGGAGTTGGGTTAGGATTAGCGTTAGGGTTTGTGTTGGTAGAATCGACGTTTTGGGTTAGGCTTAGGGTCAGGGAGCATTTTGGGTCATAATTCAGAGCGTTTAGGCTTAGGGTTAGTGTTGAAATTGATGATTTAGTTTTAGCGTTAGAATCAAGCACATTTAGGGATAGAGTTATGGTTAGAATTCGTTAGGGTTATGGTTAGTGTTGGGGTTAGGGGTATGGTAAGAGTGCATTTAGCGGTAGGGGTTGGGGCATGGTTAGGATTAAGGTTAGGGTTAGTGTTGGTAGAATCGAGGTTTAGGGTTAGGCTCAGGGTCAGGATGGCCTTTTGGGATAGAATCGAGTGCATTTAGGCTTAGGGTTACTGTTGAGATTGACGAATTAGCGTTAGGGTTAGAATCAAGTACATTACAGTTAGAGTTATGGTTAGAATCCAGTGCATTTAGGGTTAGGTTTTGGCTTCTGGTTACGGTTATGTTTAGGGTGAGGGTTAGAATTGAGCGCATTTAAGGATAGTGTTAGGGTTAGAGTTAGATTTAGGGTTAGCTTTCGTAGAATCGAGGGTTAGGGTTAGGGTTGGGGTTCGGGTTAGGATTAGAATGAAGCACATTATTAGTATTAGAGTTGGGGTAGGCTTATGATTAGATTGCATTTTGGGGTAGGGGTAGGAGTTGGGTTACGGTTTGTGGTGGTAGAATCGAGGTTTAGGGTTAGGCTTAGGGTCAGGATTGCCTTTTGGGTTAGAATCGAGTGCATTCCGGGTTAGAGTTAGTGATGAGATTGACGATTTAGTGTTAGGGTTAGAATCGAGCACATTTAGGGTTAGAGTTATGGTTAGAATTCGTTAGGGTTAGGGTTAGGGTTAGGGGAAGCGGTAGGGTAGGGGTTAGAATCACGCTCATTTTTAGTGTTAGGGTTACGGTTAGTGTTAGGCTTAGAGGGCATTTAGAGGTAGGGGTAGCGGTAGGATTAGGATTTGGGTTAGGGTTAGTGATGGTAGAAGCGAGGTTTAGGTTTAGGCTTAGGGTCAGGACTGCGTTTTGGATCAGAATCGAGTGTATTTAGGCTTTGGGTTAGTCTTCAAATTGACGAATCAGTGTTATGGTTTGAATCGAGCACATTTAGGGTTAGAGTTATGCTTAGAATTCAGTGCATTTCGGGTTAGGGTTAGGGTTAGGGTTAGATTTAGCGTCAGGGTTAGAATCGAGAGCTTTTAAGAATAGTGCTAGGGTTAGAGTTAGGTTTAGCTTTCGCTTTCTTAGAATCGAGGGTTAGGGTTAAGGTTAGGCTTAGGGTGAGGGTTAGGGTTAGAATCAGGCGCATTTTTAGTGTTCTAGTTTTCTTCAGGGTATGGCTTAGAGTGCATTTAGGGGTAGGGGTAGGAGTAGGGTTAGGATTAGGGTTAAGGTTTTTGTTGGTAGAATCGAAGTTTAAGGTTAGGCGTAGGGTCAGGAATGGCTTTGGGTTAGAATCCAGTGCATTTAGGCTTAGGGATAGTGTTGAAATTGACGATTTAGTGTTAGGGTTAGAATCGAGCACATTTAGGGTTAGAGTTTTGGTTAGAATTCGTTAGGGTTAGGGTTAGTGTTAGGGGTAGGGGAAGGGTTAGAGTGCATTTAGGGGTAGGGGTAGGGGTAGGGTTAGGATCAGGGTTAGGGTTTGTGTTGGTAGAATCGAAGTTTAGGGTTAGGCTTAGTGTCAGGATTTCCTTTTGGGTTAGAATCGAGTGCATTTAGGGTTAGGGTTAGTGTTGAGATTGACGATTTACGGTTAGGCTTAGAATGGAGCACATGAGGGTTAGAGTTATGGTTAGAATCCACTGCATTTAGGCTTAGGGTTGGGGCTAGGGTAATTAGTGTCAGGATTAGAATCGAGAGCATTTAAGGATAGTGTTAGGGTTAGAGTTAGGTTTAGGGTTAGGTTTCGTAGAATTGAGGGTTAGGGTTGGGGTTAGGGTTAGAATCAAGCGCATTTTTAGTGTTAGGGGTTGGGTCAGGGTTGGGGTTACAGTGCATATAGAGGTAGGGATAGGAGTAGGGTTAGGATTAGGGTTAGGGTTTGTGTTGGTAGAATCGAGGTTTAGGGTTGGCCTTAGGGTCAGGATCGCCTTTTGGGTTAGAGCCGAGTGCATTTTAGGTTAGGCTTAGTGTTGAGATTGACGATTTAGTGTTAGGGTTATAATCGAGCACATTATGGTTAGAGTTATGGTTAGAATCCAGTGCATTTAGGGATAGGATTAGGGTTAGGGTTAGGGTTATGTTCAGGGTGAGGGTTAGAATCGAGTGCATTTAAGGATAGTGTTAGGGGTAGAGTTATGTGTAAGGTTAGCTTTCGTAGAATGGAGGGTTAGGTTAGGGTTAAGGGCAGGATTGCCTAATGGGTTAGAATCGAGTGCATTTAGGCTTGAAGTTAGTGTTGAGATTGATGATGTAGAGTTAGTGTGACAATCAAGCACATTAGGATTAGAGTTATGGGTAGAATCCAGTGCATTTAGGGTTAGGATTAAGGTTAGGGTTAGGGTTATGTTTAGCGTGAGGGTTAGACTCGAGTGCATTTAAGGATAGTGTTAGGGTTAGAGATAGGTATAGGGCTAGCTTTCGTAGAATCGAGGGTTAGTGTTAGGGTTAGGGTTAGGGTTAGTATTAGGGTTAGAATCAAGGGCATTTTTTGTGTTAGTGTTGGGGTTAGGGTTAGGGTTTGAGTGCATTTAGGGGTAGGGGAGGAGTTGGGTTAGGATTAGAGTTAGGGTTTGTGTTGGTAGAATCGACGTTTTGGGTTAGGCTTAGGGTCAGGAGAGCATTTTGGGTCATAATTCAGAGCATTTAGGCTTAGGGTTAGTGTTGAAATTGATGATTTAGTTTTAGCGTTAGAATCAAGCACATTTAGGGATAGAGTTATGGTTAGAATTCGTTAGGGTTATGGTTAGTGTTGGGGTTAGGGGTATGGTAAGAGTGCATTTCGCGGTAGGGGTTGGGGCATGGTTAGAATTAAGGTTAGGGTTAGTGTTGGTAGAATAAAGGTTTAGGGTTAGGCTCAGGGTCAGGATGGCCTTTTGGGATAGAATCGAGTGCATTTAGGCTTAGGGTTACTGTTGAGATTGACGAATTAGCGTTAGGGTTAGAATCAAGTACATTACAGTTAGAGTTATGGTTAGAATCCAGTGCATTTAGGGTTAGGTTTTGGCTTCTGGTTACGGTTATGTTTAGGGTGAGGATTAGAATCGAGCGCATTTAAGGATAGTGTTAGGGTTAGAGTTAGGTTTAGGGTTAGCTTTCGTAGAATCGAGGGTTAGGGTTAGGGTTGGGGTTCGGGTTAGGATTAGAATGAAGCACATTATTAGTATTAGAGTTGGGGTAGGCTTATGATTAGATTGCATTTTGGGGTAGGGGTAGGAGTAGGGTTACGGTTTGTGGTGGTAGAATCGAGGTTTAGGGTTAGGCTTAGGGTCAGGATTGCCTTTTGGGTTAGAATCGAGTGCATTCCGGGTTAGAGTTAGTGATGAGATTGACGATTTAGTGTTAGGGTTAGAATCGAGCACATTTAGGGTTAGAGTTATGGTTAGACTTCGTTAGGGTTAGGGTTAGGGTTAGGGGAAGCGGTAGGGTAGGGGTTAGAATCACGCTCATTTTTAGTGTTAGGGTTACGGTTAGTGTTAGGCTTAGAGGGCATTTAGAGGTAGGGGTAGCGGTAGGATTAGGATTTGGGTTAGGGTTAGTGATGGTAGAAGCGAGGTTTAGGTTTAGGCTTAGGGTCAGGACTGCGTTTTGGATCAGAATCGAGTGTATTTAGGCTTTGGGTTAGTGTTCAAATTGACGAATCAGTGTTATGGTTTGAATCGAGCACATTTAGGGTTAGAGTTATGCTTAGAATTCAGTGCATTTCGGGTTAGGGTTAGGGTTAGGGTTAGATTTAGCGTCAGGGTTAGAATCGAGAGCTTTTAAGAATAGTGCTAGGGTTAGAGTTAGGTTTAGCTTTCGCTTTCTTAGAATCGAGGGTTAGGGTTAAGGTTAGGCTTAGGGTGAGGGTTAGGGTTAGAATCAGGCGCATTTTTAGTGTTCTAGTTTTCTTCAGGGTATGGCTTAGAGTGCATTTAGGGGTAGGGGTAGGAGTAGGGTTAGGATTAGGGTTAAGGTTTTTGTTGGTAGAATCGAAGTTTAAGGTTAGGCGTAGGGTCAGGAATGGCTTTGGGTTAGAATCCAGTGCATTTAGGCTTAGGGATAGTGTTGAAATTGACGATTTAGTGTTAGGGTTAGAATCGAGCACATTTAGGGTTAGAGTTTTGGTTAGAATTCGTTAGGGTTAGGGTTAGTGTTAGGGGTAGGGGAAGGGTTAGAGTGCATTTAGGGGTAAGGGTAGGGGTAGGGTTAGGATCAGGGTTAGGGTTTGTGTTGGTAGAATCGAAGTTTAGGGTTAGGCTTAGTGTCAGGATTTCCTTTTGGGTTAGAATCGAGTGCTTTTAGGGTTAGGGTTAGTGTTGATATTGACGATTTAGTGTTAGCCTTAGAATGGAGCACATGAGGGTTAGAGTTATGGTTAGAATCCACTGCATTTAGGCTTAGGGTTGGGGCTAGGGTAATTAGTGTCAGGATTAGAATCGAGAGCATTTAAGGATAGTGTTAGGGTTAGAGTTAGGTTTAGGGTTGGGTTTCGTAGAATTGAGGGTTAGGGTTGGGGTTAGGGTTAGAATCAAGCGCATTTTTAGTGTTAGGGGTTGGGTCAGGGTTAGGGTTACAGTGCATATAGAGGTAGGGATAGGAGTAGGGTTAGGATTAGGGTTAGGGTTTGTGTTGGTAGAATCGAGGTTTAGGGTTGGCCTTAGGGTCAGGATCGCCTTTTGGGTTAGAGCCGAGTGCATTTAGGGTTAGGCTTAGTGTTGAGATTGACGATTTAGTGTTAGGGTTATAATCGAGCACATTATGGTTAGAGTTATGGTTAGAATCCAGTGCATTTAGGGATAGGATTAGGGTTAGGGTTAGAGTTATGTTCAGGGTGAGGGTTAGAATCGAGTGCATTTAAGGATAGTGTTAGGGGTAGAGTTATGTGTAAGGTTAGCTTTCGTAGAATGGAGGGTTAGGTTAGGGTTAGGGGTAGGATTGCCTAATGGGTTAGAATCGAGTGCATTTAGGCTTGAAGTTAGTGTTGAGATTGATGATGTAGAGTTAGTGTGACAATCAAGCACATTAGGATTAGAGTTATGGGTAGAATCCAGTGCATTTAGGATTAGGATTAAGGTTAGGGTTAGGGTTATGTTTAGCGTGAGGGTTAGACTCGAGTGCATTTAAGGATAGTGTTAGGGTTAGAGATAGGTATAGGGCTAGCTTTCGTAGAATCGAGGGTTAGTGTTAGGGTTAGGGTTAGGGTTCGTATTAGGGTTAGAATCAAGCGCATTTTTTGTGTTAGTGTTGGGGTTAGGGTTAGGGTTTGAGTGCATTTAGGGCTAGGGGAGGAGTTGGGGTAGGATTAGCGTTAGGGTTTGTGTTGGTAGAATCGACGTTTTGGGTTAGGCTTAGGGTCAGGAGAGCATTTTGGGTCATAATTCAGAGCATTTAGGCTTAGGGTGAGTGTTGAAATTGATGATTTAGTTTTAGCGTTAGAATCAAGCACATTTAGGGATAGACTTATGGTTAGAATTCGTTAGGGTTACGGTTAGTGTTAGGGTTAGGGGTATGGTAAGAGTGCATTTAGCGGTAGGGGTTGGGGCATGGTTAGAATTAAGGTTGGGTTAGTGTTGGTAGAATCAAGGTTTAGGGTTAGGCTCAGGGTCAGGATGGCCTTTTGGGATAGAATCGAGTGCATTTAGGCTTAGGGTTACTGTTGAGATTGACGAATTAGCGTTAGGGTTAGAATCAAGTACATTACAGTTAGAGTTATGGTTAGAATCCAGTGCATTTAGGGTTAGGTTTTGGCTTCTGGTTACGGTTATGTTTAGGGTGAGGGTTAGAATCGAGCGCATTTAAGGATAGTGTTAGGGTTAGAGTTAGGTTTAGGGTTAGCTTTCTTAGAATCGAGGGTTAGGGTTAGGGTTGGGGTTCGGGTTAGGATTAGAATGAAGCACATTATTAGTATTAGAGTTGGGGTAGTCTTATGATTAGATTGCATTTTGGGGTAGGGGTAGGAGTAGGGTTACGGTTTGTGGTGGTAGAATCGAGGTTTAGGGTTAGGCTTAGGGTCAGGATTGCCTTTTGGGTTAGAATCGAGTGCATTCCGGGTTAGAGTTAGTGATGAGATTGACGATTTAGTGTTAGAGTTAGAATCGAGCACATTTAGGGTTAGAGTTATGGTTAGAATTCGTTAGGGTTAGGGTTAGGGTTAGGGGAAGCGGTAGGGTAGGGGTTAGAATCACGCTCATTTTTAGTGTTAGGGTTACGGTTAGTGTTAGGCTTAGAGGGCATTTAGAGGTAGGGGTAGCGGTAGGATTAGGATTTGGGTTAGGGATAGTGATGGTAGAAGCGAGGTTTAGGTTTAGGCTTAGGGTCAGGACTGCGTTTTGGATCAGAATCGAGTGTATTTAGGCTTTGGTTAGTGTTCAAATTGACGAATCAGTGTTATGGTTTGAATCGAGCACATTTAGGGTTAGAGTTATGCTTAGAATTCAGTGCATTTAGGGTTAGGCTTAGGGTTAGGGTTAGATTTAGCGTCAGGGTTAGAATCGAGAGCTTTTAAGAATAGTGCTAGGGTTAGAGTTAGGTTTAGCTTTCGCTTTCTTAGAATCGAGGGTTAGGGTTAAGGTTAGGCTTAGGGTGAGGGTTAGGGTTAGAATCAGGCGCATTTTTAGTGTTCTAGTTTTCTTCAGGGTATGGCTTAGAGTGCATTTAGGGGTAGGGGTAGGAGTAGGGTTAGGATTAGGGTTAAGGTTTTTGTTGGTAGAATCGAAGTTTAAGGTTAGGCGTAGGGTCAGGAATGGCTTTGGGTTAGAATCCAGTGCATTTAGGCTTAGGGATAGTGTTGAAATTGACGATTTAGTGTTAGGGTTAGAATCGAGCACATTTAGGGTTAGAGTTTTGGTTAGAATTCGTTAGGGTTAGGGTTAGTGTTAGGGGTAGGGGAAGGGTTAGAGTGCATTTAGGGGTAGGGGTAGGGGTAGGGTTAGGATCAGGGTTAGGGTTTGTGTTGGTAGAATCGAAGTTTAGGGTTAGGCTTAGTGTCAGGATTTCCTTTTGGGTTAGAATCGAGTGCTTTTAGGGTTAGGGTTAGTGTTGATATTGACGATTTAGTGTTAGGCTTAGAATGGAGCACATGAGGGTTAGAGTTATGGTTAGAATCCACTGCATTTAGGCTTAGGGTTGGGGCTAGGGTAATTAGTGTCAGGATTAGAATCGAGAGCATTTAAGGATAGTGTTAGGGTTAGAGTTAGGTTTAGGGTTGGGTTTCGTAGAATTGAGGGTTAGGGTTGGGGTTAGGGTTAGAATCAAGCGCATTTTTAGTGTTAGGGGTTGGGTCAGGGTTAGGGTTACAGTGCATATAGAGGTAGGGATAGGAGTAGGGTTAGGATTAGGGTTAGGGTTTGTGTTGGTAGAATCGAGGTTTAGGGTTGGCCTTAGGGTCAGGATCGCCTTTTGGGTTAGAGCCGAGTGCATTTAGGGTTAGGCTTAGTGTTGAGATTGACGATTTAGTGTTAGGGTTATAATCGAGCACATTATGGTTAGAGTTATGGTTAGAATCCAGTGCATTTAGGGATAGGATTAGGGTTAGGGTTAGAGTTATGTTCAGGGTGAGGGTTAGAATCGAGTGCATTTAAGGATAGTGTTAGGGGTAGAGTTATGTGTAAGGTTAGCTTTCGTAGAATGGAGGGTTAGGTTAGGGTTAGGGGTAGGATTGCCTAATGGGTTAGAATCGAGTGCATTTAGGCTTGAAGTTAGTGTTGAGATTGATGATGTAGAGTTAGTGTGACAATCAAGCACATTAGGATTAGAGTTATGGGTAGAATCCAGTGCATTTAGGGTTAGGATTAAGGTTAGGGTTAGGGTTATGTTTAGGGTGAGGGTTAGAATCGAGTGCATTTAAGGATAGTGTTAGGGTTAGAGTTAGGTATAGGGCTAGCTTTTGTAGAATCGAGGGTTAGTGTTAGGGTTAGGGTTAGGGTTAGTATTAGGGTTAGAATCAAGCGCATTTTTAGTGTTAGTGTTGGGGTTAGGGTTAGGGTTTGAGTGCTTTTAGGGGTAGGGGAGGAGTTGGGTTAGGATTAGCGTTAGGGTTTGTGTTGGTAGAATCGACGTTTTGGGTTAGGCTTAGGGTCAGGAGAGCATTTTGAGTCATAATTCAGAGCATTTAGGCTTAGGGTTAGTGTTGAAATTGATGATTTAGTTTTAGCGTTAGAATCAAGCACATTTAGGGATAAAGTTATGGTTAGAATTCGTTAGGGTTACGGTTAGTGTTAGGGTTAGGGGTATGGTAAGAGTGCATTTAGCGGTAGGGGTTGGGGCATGGTTAGAAATAAGGTTAGGGTTAGTGTTGGTAGAATCAAGGTTTAGGGTTAGGCTCAAGGGTCAGGATGGCCTTTTGGGATAGAATCGAGTGCATTTAGGCTTAGGGTTACTGTTGAGATTGACGAATTAGCGTTAGGGTTAGAATCAAGTACATTACAGTTAGAGTTATGGTTAGAATCCAGTGCATTTAGGGTTAGGTTTTGGCTTGTGGTTGCGGTTATGTTTAGGGTGAGGGTTAGAATCGAGCGCATTTAAGGATAGTGTTAGGGTTAGAGTTAGGTTTAGGGTTAGCTTTCGTAGAATCGAGGGTTAGGGTTAGGGTTGGGGTTCGGGTTAGGGTTAGAATGAAGCACATTATTAGTATTAGAGTTGGGCTAGGCTTACGATTAGATTGCATTTAGGGGTAGGGGTAGGAGTAGGGTTAGGATTAGGGTTACGGTTTGTGGTGGTAGAATCGAGGTTTCGGGTTAGGCTTAGGGTCAGGATTGCCTTTTGGGTTAGAATCGAGTGCATTCCGGGTTAGAGTTAGTGATGAGATTGACGATTTAGTGTTAGGGTTAAAATCGAGCACATTTAGCGTTAGAGTTATGGGTAGAATTCGTTAGGGTTAGGGTTAGGGGAAGCGGTAGGGTAGGGGTTAGAATCACGCTCATTTTTAGTGTTAGGGTTACGGTTAGTGTTAGGCTTAGAGGGCATTTAGAGGTAGGGGTAGCGGTAGGATTAGGATTTGGGTTAGGGTTAGTGATGGTAGAATCGAGGTTTAGGTTTTGGCTTAGGGTCAGGACTGCGTTTTGGATCAGAATCGAGTGTATTTAGGCTTTGGGTTAGTGTTCAAATTGACGATTCAGTGTTATGGTTTGAATCGAGCACATTTAGGGTTAGAGTTATGCTTAGAATTCAGTGCATTTAGGTTTAGGCTTAGGGTTAGGGTTAGATTTAGCGTCAGGGTTAGAATCGAGAGCTTTTAAGAATAGTGCTAGGGTTAGAGTTAGGTTTAGCTTTCGCTTTCTTAGAATCGAGGGTTAGGGTTAAGGTTAGGCTTAGGGTGAGGGTTAGGGTTAGAATCAGGCGCATTTTTAGTGTTCTAGTTTTCTTCAGGGTATGGTTTAGAGTGCATTTAGGGGTAGGGGTAGGAGTAGAGTTAGGATTAGTGTTAAGGTATTTGTTGGAAGAATCGAAGTTTAAGGTTAGGCATAGGGTCAGGAATGGCTTTCGGTTAGAATCCAGTGCATTTAGGCTTAGGGATAGTGTTGAAATTGACGATTTAGTGTTACGGTTAGTAGCGAGCACATTTAGGGTTAGAGTTTTGGTTAGAATTCGTTAGGGTTAGGGTTAGTGTTAGGGGTAGGGGTAGGGTTAGAGTGCATTTAGGGGTAGGGGTAGTGGTAGGGTTAGGATCAGGGTTAGGGTTTGTGTTGGTAGAATCGAAGTTTAGGGTTAGGCTAAGTGTCAGGATTTCCTTTTGGGTTAGAATCGAGTGCATTTAGGGTTAGGGTTAGTGTTGAGATGGACGATTTATTGTTAGGCTTAGAATCGAGCACATGAGGGTTAGAGTTATGCTTAGAATCCAGTTCATTTAGGCTTAGGGTTAGGGCTAGGGTTATTAGCGTCAGGATTAGAATCGAGAGCATTTAAGGATAGTGTTAGGGTTAGAGTTAGGTTTAGGGTTAGGTTTCGTAGAATTGAGGGTTAGGGTTAGGGTTAGGGTTAGAATCAAGCGCATTTTTAGTGTTAGGGGTTGGGTTAGGGTAAGGGTTATAGTGTATATAGAGGTAGGGATAGGAGTAGGGTTAGGATTAGGGTTAGGGTTTGTGTTGGTAGAATCGAGGTTTAGGGTTGGCCTTAGGGTCAGGATTGCCTTTTGGGTTAGAGCAGAGTGCATTTAGGGTTAGGCTTAGTGTTGAGATTGACGATTTACTGTTAGGGTTATAATCGAGCACATTATGGTTAGAGTTATGGTTAGAATCCAGTGCATTTAGGGTTAGGATTAGGGTTAGGGTTAGGGTTATGTTCAGGGTGAGGGTTAGAATCGAGTGCATTTAAGGATAGTGTTAGGGGTAGAGTTATGTGTAAGGTTAGCTTTCGTAGAATGGAGGGTTAGGTTAGTGTTAGACTCAGAATTGCCTAATGGGTTAGAATCGAGTGCATTTAGGCTTGAGGTAAGTGTTGAGATTGACGATTAAGAGTTAGTGTGAGAATCAAGCAAATTAGGATTAGAGTTATGGTTAGAATCCAGTGCATTTAGGGTTAGGATTAAGGTTAGGGTTAGGGTTATATTTAGGGTGAGGGTTAGAATCGAGTGCATTTAAGGATAGTGTTAGGGTTAGAGTTAGGTATAGGGCTAGCTTTCGTAGATTCGAGGGTTCGTGTTAGGATTAGGATTAGGGTTCGTATTAGGGTTAGAATCAAGCGCATTTTTAGTGTTAGTGTTGGGGTTAGGGTTAGGGTTTGAGTGCATTTAGGGGTAGGGGAGGAGTTGGGTTAGGATTAGCGTTAGGGTTTGTGTTGGTAGAATCGACGTTTTGGGTTAGGCTTAGGGTCAGGAGAGCATTTTGGGTCACAATTCAGAGCATTTAGGCTTAGGGTTAGTGTTGAAATTGATGATTTACTTTTAGCGTTAGAATCAAGCACATTTAGGGATAGAGGTATGGTTAGAATTCGTTAGGGTTACGGTTAGTGTTAGGGTTAGGGGTATGGTAAGAGTGCATTTAGCGGTAGGGGTTGGGGCATGGTTAGAATTAAGGTTAGGGTTAGTGTTGGTAGAATCAAGGTTTAGGGTTAGGCTCAGGGTCAGGATGGCCTTTTGCGATAGAATCGAGTGCATTTAGGCTTAGGGTTACTGTTGAGGTTGACGAATTAGCGTTAGGGTTAGAATCAAGTACATTACAGTTAGAGTTATGGTTAGAATCCAGTGCATTTAGGGTCAGGTTTTGGCTTCTGGTTACGGTTATGTTTAGGGTGAGGGTTAGAATCGAGCGCATTTAAGGATAGTGTTAGGGTTAGAGTTAGGTTTAGGGTTAGCTTTCGTAGAATCGAGGGTTAGGGTTAGGGTTGGGGTTCGGGTTAGGGGTAGAATGAAGCACATTATTAGTATTAGAGTTGGGGTAGGCTTACGATTAGATTGCATTTAGGGGTAGGGGTAGGAGTAGGGTTAGGATTAGGGTTACGGTTTGTGGTGGTAGAATCGAGGTTTCGGGTTAGGCTTAGGGTCAGGATTGCCTTTTGGGTTAGAATCGAGTGCATTCCGGGTTAGAGTTAGTGATGAGATTGACGATTTAGTGTTAGGGTTAGAATCGAGCACATTTAGGGTTAGAGTTATGGTTAGAATTCGTTAGGGTTAGGGTGAGGGGAAGCGGTAGGGTAGGGGTTAGAATCACGCTCATTTTTAGTGTTAGGGTTACGGTTAGTGTTAGGCTTAGAGGGCATTTAGAGGTAGGGGTAGCGGTAGGATTAGGATTTGGGTTAGGGTTAGTGATGGTAGAATCGAGGTTTAGGTTTAGGCTTAGGGTCAGGACTGCGTTTTGGATCAGAATCGAGTGTATTTAGGCTTTGGGTTAGTGTTCATATTGACGATTCAGTGTTATGGTTTGAATCGAGCACATTTAGGGTTAGAGTTATGCTTAGAATTCAGTGCATTTAGGGTTAGGCTTAGGGTTAGGGTTAGATTTAGCGTCAGGGTTAGAATCGAGAGCTTTTAAGAATAGTGCTAGGGTTAGAGTTAGGTTTAGCTTTCGCTTTCTTAGAATCGAGGGTTAGGGTTAAGGTTAGGCTTAGGGTGAGGGTTAGAGTTAGAATCAGGCGCATTTTTAGCGTTCTAGTTTTCTTCAGGGTATGGCTTAGAGTGCATTTAGGGGTAGGGGTAGGAGTAGGGTTAGGATTAGGGTTAAGGTTTTTGTTGGTAGAATCGAAGTTTAAGGTTAGGCGTAGGGTCAGGAATGGCTTTGGGTTAGAATCCAGTGCATTTAGGCTTAGGGATAGTGTTGATATTGACGATTTAGTGTTAGGGTTAGTAACGAGCACATTTAGGGTTAGAGTTTTGGTTAGAATTCGTTAGGGTTAGGGTTAGTGTTAGGGGTAGGGGAAGGGTTAGAGTGCATTTAGGGGTAGGGGTAGGGGTAGGGTTAGGATCAGGGTTAGGGTTTGTGTTGGTAGAATCGAAGTTTAGGGTTAGGCTTAGTGTCAGGATTTCCTTTTGGGTTAGAATCGAGTGCATTTAGGGTTAGGGTTAGTGTTGAGATTGACGATTTAGTGTTAGGCTTAGAATCGAGCACATGAGGGTTAGAGTTATGCTTAGAATCCAGTTCATTTAGGCTTAGGGTTAGGGCTAGGGTTATTAGCGTCAGGATTAGAATCGAGAGCATTTAAGGATAGTGTTAGGGTTAGAGTTAGGTTTAGGGTTAGGTTTCGTAGAATTGAGGGTTAGGGTTAGGGTTAGGGTTAGAATCAAGGGCATTTTTAGTGTTAGGGGTTCGGTTAGGGTAAGGGTTATAGTGCATATAGAGGTAGGGATAGGAGTAGGGTTAGGATCAGGGTTAGGGTTTGTGTTGGTAGAATCGGGGTTTAGGGTTGGTCTTAGGGTCAGGATTGCCTTTTGGGTTAGAGCCGAGTGCATTTATGGTTAGGCTTAGTGTTGAGATTGACGATTTAGTGTTAGGGTTATAATCCAGCACATTATGGTTAGAGTTATGGTTAGAATCCAGTGCATTTAGGGTTAGGATTAGGGTTAGGGTTAGGGTTATGTTCAGGGTGAGGGTTAGAATCGAGTGCATTTAAGGATAGTGTTAGGGGTAGAGTTATGTGTAAGGTTAGCTTTCGTAGAATGGAGGGTTAGGTTAGGGTTAGGGTCAGGATTGCCTAATGGGTTAGAATCGAGTGCATTTAGGCTTGAGGTGAGTGTTGAGATTGACGATTTAGAGTTAGTGTGAGAATCAAGCACATTAGGATTAGAGTTATGGTTAGAATCCAGTGCATTTAGGTTTAGGATTAAGGTTAGGGTTAGGGTTATGTTTAGGGTGAGGGTTAGAATCGAGTGCATTTAAGGATAGTGTTAGGGTTAGAGTTAGGTATAGGGCTAGTATTCGTAGAAACGAGGGTTAGTGTTAGGGTTAGGGATAGGGTTAGTATTAGGGTTAGAATCAAGCGCATTTTTAGTGTTAGTGTTGGGGTTAGGGTTAGGGTTTGAGTGCATTTAGGGGTAGGGGAGGAGTTGGGTTAGGATTAGCGTTAGGGTTTGTGTTGGTAGAATCGACGTTTTGGGTTAGGCTTAGGGTCAGGGAGCATTTTGGGTCATAATTCAGAGCGTTTAGGTTTAGGGTTAGTGTTGAAATTGATGATTTAGTTTTAGCGTTAGAATCAAGCACATTTAGGGATAGAGTTATGGTTAGAATTCGTTAGGGTTATGGTTAGTGTTGGGGTTAGGGGTATGGTAAGAGTGCATTTAGCGGTAGGGGTTGGGGCATGGTTAGGATTAAGGTTAGGGTTAGTGTTGGTAGAATCGAGGTTTAGGGTTAGGCTCAGGGTCAGGATGGCCTTTTGGGATAGAATCGAGTGCATTTAGGCTTAGGGTTACTGTTGAGATTGACGAATTAGCGTTAGGGTTAGAATCAAGTACATTACAGTTAGAGTTATGGTTAGAATCCAGTGCATTTAGGGTTAGGTTTTGGCTTCTGGTTACGGTTATGTTTAGGGTGAGGGTTAGAATTGAGCGCATTTAAGGATAGTGTTAGGGTTAGAGTTAGATTTAGGGTTAGCTTTCGTAGAATCGAGGGTTAGGGTTAGGGTTGGGGTTCGGGTTAGGATTAGAATGAAGCACATTATTAGTATTAGAGTTGGGGTAGGCTTATGATTAGATTGCATTTTGGGGTAGGGGTAGGAGTTGGGTTACGGTTTGTGGTGGTAGAATCGAGGTTTAGGGTTAGGCTTAGGGTCAGGATTGCCTTTTGGGTTAGAATCGAGTGCATTCCGGGTTAGAGTTAGTGATGAGATTGACGATTTAGTGTTAGGGTTAGAATCGAGCACATTTAGGGTTAGAGTTATGGTTAGAATTCGTTAGGGTTAGGGTTAGGGTTAGGGGAAGCGGTAGGGTAGGGGTTAGAATCACGCTCATTTTAATGTTAGGGTTACGGTTAGTGTTAGGCTTAGAGGGCATTTAGAGGTAGGGGTAGCGGTAGGATTAGGATTTGGGTTAGGGTTAGTGATGGTAGAAGCGAGGTTTAGGTTTAGGCTTAGGGTCAGGACTGCGTTTTGGATCAGAATCGAGTGTATTTAGGCTTTGGGTTAGTGTTCAAATTGACGAATCAGTGTTATGGTTTGAATCGAGCACATTTATGGTTAGAGTTATGCTTAGAATTCAGTGCATTTCGGGTTAGGGTTAGGGTTAGGGTTAGATTTAGCGTCAGGGTTAGAATCGAGAGCTTTTAAGAATAGTGCTAGGGTTAGAGTTAGGTTTAGCTTTCGCTTTCTTAGAATCGAGGGTTAGGGTTAAGGTTAGGCTTAGGGTGAGGGTTAGGGTTAGAATCAGGCGCATTTTTAGTGTTCTAGTTTTCTTCAGGGTATGGCTTAGAGTGCATTTAGGGGTAGGGGTAGGAGTAGGGTTAGGATTAGGGTTAAGGTTTTTGTTGGTAGAATCGAAGTTTAAGGTTAGGCGTAGGGTCAGGAATGGCTTTGGGTTAGAATCCAGTGCATTTAGGCTTAGGGATAGTGTTGAAATTGACGATTTAGTGTTAGGGTTAGAATCGAGCACATTTAGGGTTAGAGTTTTGGTTAGAATTCGTTAGGGTTAGGGTTAGTGTTAGGGGTAGGGGAAGGGTTAGAGTGCATTTAGGGGTAGGGGTAGGGGTAGGGTTAGGATCAGGGTTAGGGTTTGTGTTGGTAGAATCGAAGTTTAGGGTTAGGCTTAGTGTCAGGATTTCCTTTTGGGTTAGAATCGAGTGCATTTAGGGTTAGGGTTAGTGTTGAGATTGACGATTTACGGTTAGGCTTAGAATGGAGCACATGAGGGTTAGAGTTATGGTTAGAATCCACTGCATTTAGGCTTAGGGTTGGGGCTAGGGTAATTAGTGTCAGGATTAGAATCGAGAGCATTTAAGGATAGTGTTAGGGTCAGAGTTAGGTTTAGGGTTAGGTTTCGTAGAATTGAGGGTTAGGGTTGGGGTTAGGGTTAGAATCAAGCGCATTTTTAGTGTTAGGGGTTGGGTCAGGGTTGGGGTTACAGTGCATATAGAGGTAGGGATAGGAGTAGGGTTAGGATTAGGGTTAGGGTTTGTGTTGGTAGAATCGAGGTTTAGGGTTGGCCTTAGGGTCAGGATCGCCTTTTGGGTTAGAGCCGAGTGCATTTTAGGTTAGGCTTAGTGTTGAGATTGACGATTTAGTGTTAGGGTTATAATCGAGCACATTATGGTTAGAGTTATGGTTAGAATCCAGTGCATTTAGGGATAGGATTAGGGTTAGGGTTAGGGTTATGTTCAGGGTGAGGGTTAGAATCGAGTGCATTTAAGGATAGTGTTAGGGGTAGAGTTATGTGTAAGGTTAGCTTTCGTAGAATGGAGGGTTAGGTTAGGGTTAAGGGCAGGATTGCCTAATGGGTTAGAATCGAGTGCATTTAGGCTTGAAGTTAGTGTTGAGATTGATGATGTAGAGTTAGTGTGACAATCAAGCACATTAGGATTAGAGTTATGGGTAGAATCCAGTGCATTTAGGGTTAGGATTAAGGTTAGGGTTAGGGTTATGTTTAGCGTGAGGGTTAGACTCGAGTGCATTTAAGGATAGTGTTAGGGTTAGAGATAGGTATAGGGCTAGCTTTCGTAGAATCGAGGGTTAGTGTTAGGGTTAGGGTTAGGGTTAGTATTAGGGTTAGAATCAAGCGCATTTTTTGTGTTAGTGTTGGGGTTAGGGTTAGGGTTTGAGTGCATTTAGGGGTAGGGGAGGAGTTGGGTTAGGATTAGAGTTAGGGTTTGTGTTGGTAGAATCGACGTTTTGGGTTAGGCTTAGGGTCAGGAGAGCATTTTGGGTCATAATTCAGAGCATTTAGGCTTAGGGTTAGTGTTGAAATTGATGATTTAGTTTTAGCGTTAGAATCAAGCACATTTAGGGATAGAGTTATGGTTAGAATTCGTTAGGGTTATGGTTAGTGTTGGGGTTAGGGGTATGGTAAGAGTGCATTTCGCGGTAGGGGTTGGGGCATGGTTAGAATTAAGGTTAGGGTTAGTGTTGGTAGAATAAAGGTTTAGGGTTAGGCTCAGGGTCAGGATGGCCTTTTGGGATAGAATCGAGTGCATTTAGGCTTAGGGTTACTGTTGAGATTGACGAATTAGCGTTAGGGTTAGAATCAAGTACATTACAGTTAGAGTTATGGTTAGAATCCAGTGCATTTAGGGTTAGGTTTTGGCTTCTGGTTACGGTTATGTTTAGGGTGAGGATTAGAATCGAGCGCATTTAAGGATAGTGTTAGGGTTAGAGTTAGGTTTAGGGTTAGCTTTCGTAGAATCGAGGGTTAGGGTTAGGGTTGGGGTTCGGGTTAGGATTAGAATGAAGCACATTATTAGTATTAGAGTTGGGGTAGGCTTATGATTAGATTGCATTTTGGGGTAGGGGTAGGAGTAGGGTTACGGTTTGTGGTGGTAGAATCGAGGTTTAGGGTTAGGCTTAGGGTCAGGATTGCCTTTTGGGTTAGAATCGAGTGCATTCCGGGTTAGAGTTAGTGATGAGATTGACGATTTAGTGTTAGGGTTAGAATCGAGCACATTTAGGGTTAGAGTTATGGTTAGACTTCGTTAGGGTTAGGGTTAGGGTTAGGGGAAGCGGTAGGGTAGGGGTTAGAATCACGCTCATTTTTAGTGTTAGGGTTACGGTTAGTGTTAGGCTTAGAGGGCATTTAGAGGTAGGGGTAGCGGTAGGATTAGGATTTGGGTTAGGGTTAGTGATGGTAGAAGCGAGGTTTAGGTTTAGGCTTAGGGTCAGGACTGCGTTTTGGATCAGAATCGAGTGTATTTAGGCTTTGGGTTAGTGTTCAAATTGACGAATCAGTGTTATGGTTTGAATCGAGCACATTTAGGGTTAGAGTTATGCTTAGAATTCAGTGCATTTCGGGTTAGGGTTAGGGTTAGGGTTAGATTTAGCGTCAGGGTTAGAATCGAGAGCTTTTAAGAATAGTGCTAGGGTTAGAGTTAGGTTTAGCTTTCGCTTTCTTAGAATCGAGGGTTAGGGTTAAGGTTAGGCTTAGGGTGAGGGTTAGGGTTAGAATCAGGCGCATTTTTAGTGTTCTAGTTTTCTTCAGGGTATGGCTTAGAGTGCATTTAGGGGTAGGGGTAGGAGTAGGGTTAGGATTAGGGTTAAGGTTTTTGTTGGTAGAATCGAAGTTTAAGGTTAGGCGTAGGGTCAGGAATGGCTTTGGGTTAGAATCCAGTGCATTTAGGCTTAGGGATAGTGTTGAAATTGACGATTTAGTGTTAGGGTTAGAATCGAGCACATTTAGGGTTAGAGTTTTGGTTAGAATTCGTTAGGGTTAGGGTTAGTGTTAGGGGTAGGGGAAGGGTTAGAGTGCATTTAGGGGTAAGGGTAGGGGTAGGGTTAGGATCAGGGTTAGGGTTTGTGTTGGTAGAATCGAAGTTTAGGGTTAGGCTTAGTGTCAGGATTTCCTTTTGGGTTAGAATCGAGTGCTTTTAGGGTTAGGGTTAGTGTTGATATTGACGATTTAGTGTTAGGCTTAGAATGGAGCACATGAGGGTTAGAGTTATGGTTAGAATCCACTGCATTTAGGCTTAGGGTTGGGGCTAGGGTAATTAGTGTCAGGATTAGAATCGAGAGCATTTAAGGATAGTGTTAGGGTTAGAGTTAGGTTTAGGGTTGGGTTTCGTAGAATTGAGGGTTAGGGTTGGGGTTAGGGTTAGAATCAAGCGCATTTTTAGTGTTAGGGGTTGGGTCAGGGTTAGGGTTACAGTGCATATAGAGGTAGGGATAGGAGTAGGGTTAGGATTAGGGTTAGGGTTTGTGTTGGTAGAATCGAGGTTTAGGGTTGGCCTTAAGGTCAGGATCGCCTTTTGGGTTAGAGCCGAGTGCATTTAGGGTTAGGCTTAGTGTTGAGATTGACGATTTAGTGTTAGGGTTATAATCGAGCACATTATGGTTAGAGTTATGGTTAGAATCCAGTGCATTTAGGGATAGGATTAGGGTTAGGGTTAGAGTTATGTTCAGGGTGAGGGTTAGAATCGAGTGCATTTAAGGATAGTGTTAGGGGTAGAGTTATGTGTAAGGTTAGCTTTCGTAGAATGGAGGGTTAGGTTAGGGTTAGGGTCAGGATTGCCTAATGGGTTAGAATCGAGTGCATTTAGGCTTGAGGTGAGTGTTGAGATTGACGATTTAGAGTTAGTGTGAGAATCAAGCACATTAGGATTAGAGTTATCGTTAGAATCCAGTGCATTTAGGTTTAGGATTAAGGTTAGGGTTAGGGTTATGTTTAGGGTGAGGGTTAGAATCGAGTGCATTTAAGGATAGTGTTAGGGTTAGAGTTAGGTATAGGGCTAGTATTCGTAGAAACGAGGGTTAGTGTTAGGGTTAGGGTTAGGGTTAGTATTAGGGTTAGAATCAAGCGCATTTTTTGTGTTAGTGTTGGGGTTAGGGTTAGGGTTTGAGTGCATTTAGGGGTAGGGGAGGAGTTGGGTTAGGATTAGCGTTAGGGTTTGTGTTGGTAGAATCGACGTTTTGGGTTAGGCTTAGGGTCAGGGAGCATTTTGGGTCATAATTCAGAGCGTTTAGGCTTAGGGTTAGTGTTGAAATTGATGATTTAGTTTTAGCGTTAGAATCAAGCACATTTAGGGATAGAGTTATGGTTAGAATTCGTTAGGGTTATGGTTAGTGTTGGGGTTAGGGGTATGGTAAGAGTGCATTTAGCGGTAGGGGTTGGGGCATGGTTAGGATTAAGGTTAGGGTTAGTGTTGGTAGAATCGAGGTTTAGGGTTAGGCTCAGGGTCAGGATGGCCTTTTGGGATAGAATCGAGTGCATTTAGGCTTAGGGTTACTGTTGAGATTGACGAATTAGCGTTAGGGTTAGAATCAAGTACATTACAGTTAGAGTTATGGTTAGAATCCAGTGCATTTAGGGTTAGGTTTTGGCTTCTGGTTACGGTTATGTTTAGGGTGAGGGTTAGAATTGAGGGCATTTAAGGATAGTGTTAGGGTTAGAGTTAGATTTAGGGTTAGCTTTCGTAGAATCGAGGGTTAGGGTTAGGGTTGGGGTTCGGGTTAGGATTAGAATGAAGCACATTATTAGTATTAGAGTTGGGGTAGGCTTATGATTAGATTGCATTTTGGGGTAGGGGTAGGAGTTGGGTTACGGTTTGTGGTGGTAGAATCGAGGTTTAGGGTTAGGCTTAGGGTCAGGATTGCCTTTTGGGTTAGAATCGAGTGCATTCCGGGTTAGAGTTAGTGATGAGATTGACGATTTAGTGTTAGGGTTAGAATCGAGCACATTTAGGGTTAGAGTTATGGTTAGAATTCGTTAGGGTTAGGGTTAGGGTTAGGGGAAGCGGTAGGGTAGGGGTTAGAATCACGCTCATTTTTAGTGTTAGGGTTACGGTTAGTGTTAGGCTTAGAGGGCATTTAGAGGTAGGGGTAGCGGTAGGATTAGGATTTGGGTTAGGGTTAGTGATGGTAGAAGCGAGGTTTAGGTTTAGGCTTAGGGTCAGGACTGCGTTTTGGATCAGAATCGAGTGTATTTAGGCTTTGGGTTAGTGTTCAAATTGACGAATCAGTGTTATGGTTTGAATCGAGCACATTTAGGGTTAGAGTTATGCTTAGAATTCAGTGCATTTAGGGTTACGCTTAGGGTTAGGGTTAGATTTAGCGTCAGGGTTAGAATCGAGAGCTTTTAAGAATAGTGCTAGGGTTAGAGTTAGGTTTAGCTTTCGCTTTCTTAGAATCGAGGGTTAGGGTTAAGGTTAGGCTTAGGGTGAGGGTTAGGGTTAGAATCAGGCGCATTTTTAGTGTTCTAGTTTTCTTCAGGGTATGGCTTAGAGTGCATTTAGGGGTAGGGGTAGGAGTAGGGTTAGGATTAGGGTTAAGGTTTTTGTTGGTAGAATCGAAGTTTAAGGTTAGGCGTAGGGTCAGGAATGGCTTTGGGTTAGAATCCAGTGCATTTAGGCTTAGGGATAGTGTTGAAATTGACGATTTAGTGTTAGGGTTAGAATCGAGCACATTTAGGGTTAGAGTTTTGGTTAGAATTCGTTAGGGTTAGGGTTAGTGTTAGGGGTAGGGGAAGGGTTAGAGTGCATTTAGGGGTAGGGGTAGGGGTAGGGTTAGGATCAGGGTTAGGGTTTGTGTTGGTAGAATCGAAGTTTAGGGTTAGGCTTAGTGTCAGGATTTCCTTTTGGGTTAGAATCGAGTGCATTTAGGGTTAGGGTTAGTGTTGAGATTGACGATTTACGGTTAGGCTTAGAATGGAGCACATGAGGGTTAGAGTTATGGTTAGAATCCACTGCATTTAGGCTTAGGGTTGGGGCTAGGGTAATTAGTGTCAGGATTAGAATCGAGAGCATTTAAGGATAGTGTTAGGGTTAGAGTTAGGTTTAGGGTTAGGTTTCGTAGAATTGAGGGTTAGGGTTGGGGTTAGGGTTAGAATCAAGCGCATTTTTAGTGTTAGGGGTTGGGTCAGGGTTGGGGTTACAGTGCATATAGAGGTAGGGATAGGAGTAGGGTTAGGATTAGGGTTAGGGTTTGTGTTGGTAGAATCGAGGTTTAGGGTTGGCCTTAGGGTCAGGATCGCCTTTTGGGTTAGAGCCGAGTGCATTTTAGGTTAGGCTTAGTGTTGAGATTGACGATTTAGTGTTAGGGTTATAATCGAGCACATTATGGTTAGAGTTATGGTTAGAATCCAGTGCATTTAGGGATAGGATTAGGGTTAGGGTTAGGGTTATGTTCAGGGTGAGGGTTAGAATCGAGTGCATTTAAGGATAGTGTTAGGGGTAGAGTTATGTGTAAGGTTAGCTTTCGTAGAATGGAGGGTTAGGTTAGGGTTAAGGGCAGGATTGCCTAATGGGTTAGAATCGAGTGCATTTAGGCTTGAAGTTAGTGTTGAGATTGATGATGTAGAGTTAGTGTGACAATCAAGCACATTAGGATTAGAGTTATGGGTAGAATCCAGTGCATTTAGGGTTAGGATTAAGGCTCAGGGTCAGGATGGCCTTTTGGGATAGAATCGAGTGCATTTAGTCTTAGGGTTACTGTTGAGATTGACGAATTAGCGTTAGGGTTAGAATCAAGTACATTACAGTTAGAGTTATGGTTAGAATCCAGTGCATTTAGGGTTAGGTTTTGGCTTCTGGTTACGGTTATGTTTAGGGTGAGGATTAGAATCGAGCGCATTTAAGGATAGTGTTAGGGTTAGAGTTAGGTTTAGGGTTAGCTTTCGTAGAATCGAGGGTTAGGGTTAGGGTTGGGGTTCGGGTTAGGATTAGAATGAAGCACATTATTAGTATTAGAGTTGGGGTAGGCTTATGATTAGATTGCATTTTGGGGTAGGGGTAGGAGTAGGGTTACGGTTTGTGGTGGTAGAATCGAGGTTTAGGGTTAGGCTTAGGGTCAGGATTGCCTTTTGGGTTAGAATCGAGTGCATTCCGGGTTAGAGTTAGTGATGAGATTGACGATTTAGTGTTAGGGTTAGAATCGAGCACATTTAGGGTTAGAGTTATGGTTAGACTTCGTTAGGGTTAGGGTTAGGGTTAGGGGAAGCGGTAGGGTAGGGGTTAGAATCACGCTCATTTTTAGTGTTAGGGTTACGGTTAGTGTTAGGCTTAGAGGGCATTTAGAGGTAGGGGTAGCGGTAGGATTAGGATTTGGGTTAGGGTTAGTGATGGTAGAAGCGAGGTTTAGGTTTAGGCTTAGGGTCAGGACTGCGTTTTGGATCAGAATCGAGTGTATTTAGGCTTTGGGTTAGTGTTCAAATTGACGAATCAGTGTTATGGTTTGAATCGAGCACATTTAGGGTTAGAGTTATGCTTAGAATTCAGTGCATTTCGGGTTAGGGTTAGGGTTAGGGTTAGATTTAGCGTCAGGGTTAGAATCGAGAGCTTTTAAGAATAGTGCTAGGGTTAGAGTTAGGTTTAGCTTTCGCTTTCTTAGAATCGAGGGTTAGGGTTAAGGTTAGGCTTAGGGTGAGGGTTAGGGTTAGAATCAGGCGCATTTTTAGTGTTCTAGTTTTCTTCAGGGTATGGCTTAGAGTGCATTTAGGGGTAGGGGTAGGAGTAGGGTTAGGATTAGGGTTAAGGTTTTTGTTGGTAGAATCGAAGTTTAAGGTTAGGCGTAGGGTCAGGAATGGCTTTGGGTTAGAATCCAGTGCATTTAGGCTTAGGGATAGTGTTGAAATTGACGATTTAGTGTTAGGGTTAGAATCGAGCACATTTAGGGTTAGAGTTTTGGTTAGAATTCGTTAGGGTTAGGGTTAGTGTTAGGGGTAGGGGAAGGGTTAGAGTGCATTTAGGGGTAAGGGTAGGGGTAGGGTTAGGATCAGGGTTAGGGTTTGTGTTGGTAGAATCGAAGTTTAGGGTTAGGCTTAGTGTCAGGATTTCCTTTTGGGTTAGAATCGAGTGCTTTTAGGGTTAGGGTTAGTGTTGATATTGACGATTTAGTGTTAGGCTTAGAATGGAGCACATGAGGGTTAGAGTTATGGTTAGAATCCACTGCATTTAGGCTTAGGGTTGGGGCTAGGGTAATTAGTGTCAGGATTAGAATCGAGAGCATTTAAGGATAGTGTTAGGGTTAGAGTTAGGTTTAGGGTTGGGTTTCGTAGAATTGAGGGTTAGGGTTGGGGTTAGGGTTAGAATCAAGCGCATTTTTAGTGTTAGGGGTTGGGTCAGGGTTAGGGTTACAGTGCATATAGAGGTAGGGATAGGAGTAGGGTTAGGATTAGGGTTAGGGTTTGTGTTGGTAGAATCGAGGTTTAGGGTTGGCCTTAGGGTCAGGATCGCCTTTTGGGTTAGAGCCGAGTGCATTTAGGGTTAGGCTTAGTGTTGAGATTGACGATTTAGTGTTAGGGTTATAATCGAGCACATTATGGTTAGAGTTATGGTTAGAATCCAGTGCATTTAGGGATAGGATTAGGGTTAGGGTTAGAGTTATGTTCAGGGTGAGGGTTAGAATCGAGTGCATTTAAGGATAGTGTTAGGGGTAGAGTTATGTGTAAGGTTAGCTTTCGTAGAATGGAGGGTTAGGTTAGGGTTAGGGGTAGGATTGCCTAATGGGTTAGAATCGAGTGCATTTAGGCTTGAAGTTAGTGTTGAGATTGATGATGTAGAGTTAGTGTGACAATCAAGCACATTAGGATTAGAGTTATGGGTAGAATCCAGTGCATTTAGGGTTAGGATTAAGGTTAGGGTTAGGGTTATGTTTAGCGTGAGGGTTAGACTCGAGTGCATTTAAGGATAGTGTTAGGGTTAGAGATAGGTATAGGGCTAGCTTTCGTAGAATCGAGGGTTAGTGTTAGGGTTAGGGTTAGGGTTCGTATTAGGGTTAGAATCAAGCGCATTTTTTGTGTTAGTGTTGGGGTTAGGGTTAGGGTTTGAGTGCATTTAGGGCTAGGGAAGGAGTTGGGGTAGGATTAGCGTTAGGGTTTGTGTTGGTAGAATCGACGTTTTGGGTTAGGCTTAGGGTCAGGAGAGCATTTTGGGTCATAATTCAGAGCATTTAGGCTTAGGGTGAGTGTTGAAATTGATGATTTAGTTTTAGCGTTAGAATCAAGCACATTTAGGGATAGACTTATGGTTAGAATTCGTTAGGGTTACGGTTAGTGTTAGGGTTAGGGGTATGGTAAGAGTGCATTTAGCGGTAGGGGTTGGGGCATGGTTAGAATTAAGGTTGGGTTAGTGTTGGTAGAATCAAGGTTTAGGGTTAGGCTCAGGGTCAGGATGGCCTTTTGGGATAGAATCGAGTGCATTTAGGCTTAGGGTTACTGTTGAGATTGACGAATTAGCGTTAGGGTTAGAATCAAGTACATTACAGTTAGAGTTATGGTTAGAATCCAGTGCATTTAGGGTTAGGTTTTGGCTTCTGGTTACGGTTATGTTTAGGGTGAGGGTTAGAATCGAGCGCATTTAAGGATAGTGTTAGGGTTAGAGTTAGGTTTAGGGTTAGCTTTCTTAGAATCGAGGGTTAAGGTTAGGGTTGGGGTTCGGGTTAGGATTAGAATGAAGCACATTATTAGTATTAGAGTTGGGGTAGGCTTATGATTAGATTGCATTTTGGGGTAGGGGTAGGAGTAGGGTTACGGTTTGTGGTGGTAGAATCGAGGTTTAGGGTTAGGCTTAGGGTCAGGATTGCCTTTTGGGTTAGAATCGAGTGCATTCCGGGTTAGAGTTAGTGATGAGATTGACGATTTAGTGTTAGGGTTTAAATCGAGCACATTTAGCGTTAGAGTTATGGTTAGAATTCGTTAGGGTTAGGGTTAGGGGAAGCGGTAGGGTAGGGGTTAGAATCACGCTCATTTTTAGTGTTAGGGTTACGGTTAGTGTTAGGTTTAGAGGGCATTTAGAGGTAGGGGTAGGGGTAGCATTAGGATTTGGGTTAGGGTTAGTGATGGTAGAATCGAGGTTTAGGTTTAGGCTTAGGGTCAGGACTGCGTTTTGGATCAGAATCGAGTGTATTTAGGCTTTGGGTTAGTGTTCAAATTGACGATTCAGTGTTATGGTTTGAATCGAGCACATTTAGGGTTAGAGTTATGCTTAGAATTCAGTGCATTTAGGGTTAGGCTTAGGGTTAGGGTTAGATTTAGCGTCAGGGTTAGAATTGAGAGCTTTTAAGAATAGTGCTAGGGTTAGAGTTAGGTTTAGCTTTCGCTTTCTTAGAATCGAGGGTTGGGGTTAAGGTTAGGCTTAGGGTGAGGGTTAGAGTTAGAATCAGGCGCATTTTTAGTGTTCTAGTTTTCTTCAGGGTATGGCTTAGAGTGCATTTAGGGGTAGGGGTAGGAGTAGGGTTAGGATTAGGGTTAAGGTTTTTGTTGGTAGAATCGAAGTTTAAGGTTAGGCGTAGGGTCTGGAATGGCTTTGGGTTAGAATCCAGTGCATTTAGGCTTAGGGATAGTGTTGAAATTGACGATTTAGTGTTAGGGTTAGTAACGAGCACATTTAGGGTTAGAGTTTTGGTTAGAATTCGTTAGGGTTAGGGTTAGTGTTAGGGGTAGGGGTAGGGTTAGAGTGCATTTAGGGGTAGGGGTAGGGGTAGGGTTAGGATCAGGGTTAGGGTTTGTGTTGGTAGAATCGAAGTTTAGGGTTAGGCTAAGTGTCAGGATTTCCTTTTGGGTTAGAATCGAGTGCATTTAGGGTTAAGGTTAGTGTTGAGATGGACGATTTAGTGTTAGGCTTAGAATCGAGCACATGAGGGTTAGAGTTATGCTTAGAATCCAGTTCATTTAGGCTTAGGGTTAGAGCTAGGGTTATTAGCGTCAGGATTAGAATCGAGAGCATTTAAGGATAGTGTTAGGGTTAGAGTTAGGTTTAGGGTTAGGTTTCGTAGAATTGAGAGTTAGGGTTAGGGTTAGGGTTAGAATCAAGCGCATTTTTAGTGTTAGGGGTTGGGTTAGGGTAAGGGTTAGAGTGCATATAGAAGTAGGGATAGGAGTAGGGTTAGGATTAGGGTTAGGGTTTGTGTTGGTAGAATCTAGGTTTAGGGTTGGTCTTAGGGTCAGAATTGCCTTTTGGGTTAAAGCCGAGTGCATTTAGGGTTAGGCTTAGTGTTGAGATTGACGATTTAGTGTTAGGGTTATAATCGAGCACATTATGCTTAGAGTTATGGTTAGAATCCAGTGCATTTAGGGTTAGGATTAGGGTTCGGGTTAGGGTTATGTTCAGGGTGAGGGTTAGAATCGAGTGCATTTAAGGATAGTGTTAGGGGTAGAGTTATGTGTAAGGTTAGCTTTCGTAGAATGGAGGGTTAGGTTTGGGTTAGGGTCAGGATTGCCTAATGGGTTAGAATCGAGTGCATTTAGGCTTGAGTTTAGTGTTGAGATTGACGATTTAGAGTTAGTGTGAGAATCAAGCACATTAGGATTAGAGTTATGGTTAGAATCCAGTGCATTTAGGGTTAGGATTAAGGTTAGGGTTAGGGTTATGTTTAGGGTGAGGGTTAGAATCGAGTGCATTTAAGGATAGTGTTAGGGTTAGAGTTAGGTATAGGGCTAGTATTCGTAGAAACGAGGGTTAGTGTTAGGGTTAGGGTTAGGGTTCGTATTAGGGTTAGAATCAAGCGCATTTTTAGTGTTAGTGTTGGGGTTAGGGTTAGGGTTTGAGTGCTTTTAGGAGTAGGGGAGGAGTTGGGTTAGGATTAGGGTTAGGGTTTGTGTTGGTAGAATCGACGTTTTGGGTTAGGCTTAGGGTCAGGAGAGCATTTTGGGTCATAATTCAGAGCATTTAGGCTTAGGGTTAGTGTTCAAATTGATGACTTAGTTTTAGCGTTAGAATCAAGCACATTTAGGGATAGAGTTATGGTTAGAATTCGTTAGGGTTACGGTTAGTGTTAGGGTTAGGGGTATGGTAGAAGTGCATTTAGCGGTAGGGGTTGGGGCATGGTTAGAATTAAGGTTAGGGTTAGTGTTGGTAGAATCAAGGTTTAGGGTTAGGCTCAGGGTCAGGATGGCCTTTTGGGATAGAATCGAGTGCATTTAGGCTTAGGGTTACTGTTGAGATTGACGAATTAGCGTTAGGGTTAGAATCAAGTACATTACAGTTAGAGTTATGGTTAGAATCCAGTGCATTTAGGGTTAGGATTAAGGTTAGGGTTAGGGTTATGTTTAGGGTGAGGGTTAGAATCGAGTGCATTTAAGGATAGTGTTAGGGTTAGAGTTAGGTATAGGGCTAGCTTTCGTAGAATCGAGGGTTAGTGTTAGGGTTAGGGTTAGGGTTAGGGTTAGTATTAGGGTTAGAATCAAGCGCATTTTTAGTGTTAGTGTTGGGGTTAGGGTTAGGGTTTGAGTGCTTTTAGGGGTAGGGGAGGAGTTGGGTTAGGATTAGCGTTAGGGTTTGTGTTGGTAGAATCGACGTTTTGGGTTAGGCTTAGGGTCAGGAGAGCATTTTGGGTCATAATTCAGAGCATTTAGGCTTAGGGTTAGTGTTGAAATTGCTGATTTAGTTTTAGCGTTAGAATCAAGCACATTTAGGGATAGAGTTATGGTTAGAATTCGTTAGGGTTACGGTTAGTGTTAGGGTTAGGGGTATGGGAACAGTGCATTTAGCGGTAGGGGTTGGGGCATGGTTAGAATTAAGGTTAGGGTTAGTGTTGGTAGAATCAAGGTTTAAGGTTAGGCTCAGGGTCAGGATGGCCTTTTGGGATAGAATCGAGTGCATTTAAGCTTAGGGTTACTGTTGAGATTGACGAATTAGCGTTAGGGTTAGAATCAAGTACATTACAGTTAGAGTTATGGTTAGAATCCAGTGCATTTAGGGTTAGGATTAAGGTTAGGGTTAGGGTTATGTTTAGGGTGAGGGTTAGAATCGAGTGCATTTAAGGATAGTGTTAGGGTTAGAGTTAGGTATAGGGCTAGCTTTCGTAGAATCGAGGGTTAGTGTTAGGGTTAGGGTTAGGGTTAGGGTTAGGGTTAGTATTAGGGTTAGAATCAAGCGCATTTTTAGTGTTAGTGTTGGGGTTAGGGTTAGGGTTTGAGTGCTTTTAGGGGTAGGGGAGGAGTTGGGTTAGGATTAGCGTTAGGGTTTGTGTTGGTAGAATCGACGTTTTGGGTTAGGCTTAGGTTCAGGAGAGCATTTTGGGTCATAATTCAGAGCATTTAGCCTTAGGGTTAGTGTTGAAATTGATGATTTACTTTTAGCGTTAGAATCAAGCACATTTAGGGATAGAGTTATGGTTAGAATTCGTTAGGGTTACGGTTAGTGTTAGGGTTAGGGGTATGGTAAGAGTGCATTTAGCGGTAGGGGTTGGGGCATGGTTAGAATTAAGGTTAGGGTTAGTGTTGGTAAAATCGAGGTTTAGGGTTGGCCTTAGGGTCAAGATTGCCTTTTGGGTTAGAGCCGAGTGCATTTAGGGTTAGGCTTAGTGTTGAGATTGACGATTTAGTGTTAGGGTTATAATCGAGCACATTATGCTTAGAGTTATGGTTAGAATCCAGTGCATTTAGGGTTAGGATTAGGGTTAGGGTTAGGGTTATGTTCAGGGTGAGGGTTAGAATCGAGTGCATTTAAGGATAGTGTTAGGGGTAGAATTATGTGTAAGGTTAGCTTTCGTAGAATGGAGGGTTAGGTTAGGGTTAGGGTCAGGATTGCCTAATGGGTTAGAATCGAGTGCATTTAAGCTTGAGGTTAGTGTTGAGATTGACGATTTAGAGTTAGTGTGAGAATCAAGCACATTAGGATTAGAGTTATGGTTAGAATCCAGTGCATTTAGGGTTAGGATTAAGGTTAGGGTTAGGGTTATGTTTAGGGTGAGGGTTAGAATCGAGTGCATTTAAGGATAGTGTTAGGGTTAGAGTTAGGTATAGGGCTAGTATTCGTAGAAACGAGGGTTAGTGTTAGGGTTAGGGTTAGGGTTCGTATTAGGGTTAGAATCAAGCGCATTTTTAGTGTTAGTGTTGGGGTTAGGGTTAGGGTTTGAGTGCATTTAGGGGTAGGGGAGGAGTTGGGTTAGGATTAGCGTTAGGGTTTGTGTTGGTAGAATCGACGTTTTGGGTTAGGCTTAGGGTCAGGAGAGCATTTTGGGTCATAATTCAGAGCATTTAGGCTTAGGGTTAGTGTTGAAATTGATGATTTAGTTTTAGCGTTAGAATCAAGCACATTTAGGGATAGAGTTATGGTTAGAATTCGTTAGGGTTATGGTTAGTGTTAGGGTTAGGGCTATGGTAAGAGTGCATTTAGCGGTAGGGGTTGGGGCATGGTTAGAATTAAGGTTAGGGTTAGTGTTGGTAGAATCGAGGTTTAGGGTTAGGCTCAGGGTCAGGATGGCCTTTTGGGATAGAATCGAGTGCATTTAGGCTTAGGGTTACTGTTGAGATTGACGAATTAGCGTTAGGGTTAGAATCAAGTACATTACAGTTAGAGTTATGGTTAGAATCCAGTGCATTTAGGGTTAGGTTTTGGCTTCTGGTTACGGTTATGTTTAGGGTGAGGGTTAGAATCGAGCGCATTAAAGGATAGTGTTAGGGTTAGAGTTAGGTTTAGGGTTAGCTTTCGTAGAATCGAGGGTTAGGGTTACGGTTGGGGTTCAGGTTAGGATTAGAATGAAGCACATTATTAGTATTAGAGTTGGGGTAGGCTTATGATTAGATTGCATTTTGGGGTAGGGGTAGGAGTTGGGTTACGTTTTGTGGTGGTAGAATTGAGGTTTAGGGTTAGGCTTAGGGTCAGGATTGCCTTTTGGGTTAGAATCGAGTGCATTCCGGGTTAGAGTTAGTGATGAGATTGACGATTTAGTGTTAGGGTTAGAATCGAGCACATTTAGGGTTAGAGTTATGGTTAGAATTCGTTAGGGTTCGGGTTAGGGTTAGGGGAAGCGGTAGGGTAGGGGTTAGAATCACGCTCATTTTTAGTGTTAGGGTTACGGTTAGTGTTAGGTTTAGAGGGCATTTAGAGGTAGGGGTAGCGGTAGCATTAGGATTTGGGTTAGGGTTAGTGATGGTAGAATCGAGGTTTAGGTTTAGGCTTAGGGTCAGGACTGCGTTTTGGGTCAGAATCGAGTGTATTTAGGTTTTGGGTTAGTGTTCCAATTGACGATTTAGTGTTATGGTTTGAATCGAGCACATTTAGGGTTGGAGTTATGCTTAGAATTCAGTGCATTTAGGGTTAGGGTTAGGGTTAGGGTTAGATTTAGCGTCAGGGTTAGAATTGAGAGCTTTTAAGAATAGTGCTAGGGTTAGAGGTAGGTTTAGCTTTCATTTTCTTAGAATCGAGCTTTAGGGTTAAAGTTAGGCTTAGGGTGAGGGTGAGGGTTAGAATCAGGCGCATTTTTAGTGTTCTAGTTTTCTTCAGGGTATGGCTTAGAGTGCATTTAGGGGTAGGGGTAGGAGTAGGGTTAGGATTAGGGTTAAGGTTTTTGTTGGTAGAACCGAAGTTTAAGGTTAGGCGTAGCGTCAGGAATGGCTTTGGGTTAGAATCCAGTGCATTTAGGCTTAGGGATAGTGTTGAAATTGACGATTTAGTGTTAGGGTTAGAATCGAGCACATTATGGGTTAGAGTTTTGGTTAGAATTCGTTAGGGTTAGGGTTAGTGTTAGGGGTAGGGGTAGGGTTAGAGTGCATTTAGGGGTAGGGGTAGGGGTAGTGTTAGGATTAGGGTTAGGTTTGTGTTGGTAGAATCGAAGTTTATGGTTAGGCTTAGTGTCACGATTTCCTTTTGGCTTAGAATCGAGTGCATTTAGGGTTAGGGTTAGTGTTGAGATTGACGATTTAGGGTTAGGCTTAGAATCGAGCACATGAGGGTTAGAGTTATGGTTAGAATCCACTGCATTTAGGCTTAGGGTTAGGGTTAGGATTATTAGCGTCAGGATTAGAATCGAGAGCATTTAAGGATAGAGTTAGGGATAGAGTTAGGTTTACGGTAAGGTTTCGTAGAATTGAGGGTTAGGGTTAGGGTTAGGGTTAGAATCAAGCGCATTTTTAGTGTTAGGGGTTGGGTTAGGGTAAGGGTTAGAGTGCATATAGAGGTAGGGATAGAAGTAGGGTTAGGATTAGGGTTAGGTTTTCTGTTGGTAGAATCGTGGTTTAGGGTTGGCCTTAGGGTCAGGATTGCCTTTTGGGTTAGAGCCGAGTGCATTTAGGGTTAGGCTTAGTGTTGAGATTGACGATTTAGTGTTAGGGTTATAATCGAGCACATTATGGTTAGAGTTATGGTTAGAATCCAGTGCATTTAAGGGTAGGATTAGGGTTAGGGTTAGGGTTATGTTTACGGTGAGGGTTAGAATCGAGTGCATTTAAGGATAGTGTTAGGGTTAGAGTTAGGTATAGGGCTAGTATTCGTAGAATCGATTGTTAGTGTTAGGGTTAGGGTTAGGGTTAGTATTAGGGTTAGAATCAAGCGCATTTTTAGTGTTAGTGTTGGGGTTAGGGTTAGGGTTTGAGTGCTTTTAGGGGTAGGGGAGGAGTTGGGTTAGGATTAGCGTTAGGGTTTGTGTTGGTAGAATCGACGTTTTGGGTTAGGCTTAGGGTCAGGAGAGCATTTTGGGTCATAATTCAGAGCATTTAGGCTTAGGGTTAGTGTTGAAATTGATGATTTAGTTTTAGCGTTAGAATCAAGCACATTTAGGGATAAAGTTATGGTTAGAATTCGTTAGGGTTACGGTTAGTGTTAGGGTTAGGGGTATGGTAAGAGTGCATTTAGCGGTAGGGGTTGGGGCATGGTTAGAATTAAGGTTAGGGTTAGTGTTGGTAGAATCAAGGTTTAGGGTTAGGCTCAGGGTCAGGATGGCCTTTTGGGATAGAATCGAGTGCATTTACGCTTAGGGTTACTGTTGAGATTGACGAATTAGCGTTAGGGTTAGAATCAAGTACATTACAGTTAGAGTTATGGTTAGAATCCAGTGCATTTAGGGTCAGGTTTTGGCTTCTGGTTACGGTTATGTTTAGGGTGAGGGTTAGAATCGAGCGCATTTAAGGATAGTGTTCGGGTTAGAGTTAGGTTTAGGGTTAGCTTTCGTAGAATCGAGGGTTAGGGTTAGGGTTGGGGTTCGGGTTAGGGGTAGAATGAAGCACATTATTAGTATTAGAGTTGGGCTAGGCTTACGATTAGATTGCATTTAGGGGTAGGGGTAGGAGTAGGGTTAGGATTAGGGTTACGGTTTGTGGTGGTAGAATCGAGGTTTAGGGTTAGGCTTAGGGTCAGGATTGCCTTTTGGGTTAGAATCGAGTGCATTCCGGGTTAGAGTTAGTGATGAGATTGACGATTTAGTGTTAGGGTTAAAATCGAGCACATTTAGGGTTAGAGTTATGGTTAGAATTCGTTAGGGTTAGGGTTAGGGGAAGCGGTAGGGTAGGGGTTAGAATCACGCTCATTTTTAGTGTTAGGGTTACGGTTAGTGTTAGGTTTAGAGGGCATTTAGAGGTAGGGGTAGAGGTAGCATTAGGATTTGGGTTAGGGTTAGTGATGGTAGAATCGAGGTTTAGGTTTAGGCTTAGGGTCAGGACTGCGTTTTGGATCAGAATCGAGTGTATTTAGGCTTTGGGTTAGTGTTCAAATTGACGATTCAGTGTTATGGTTTGAATCGAGCACATTTAGGGTTAGAGTTATGCTTAGAATTCAGTGCATTTAGGGTTAGGGTTAGATTTAGAGTCAGGGTTAGAATCGAGAGCTTTTAAGAATAGTGCTAGGGTTAGAGTTAGGTTTAGCTTTCGCTTTCTTAGAATCGAGGGTTAGGGTTAAGGTTAGGCTTAGGGTGAGGGTTAGAGTTAGAATCAGGCGCATTTTTAGTGTTCTAGTTTTCTTCAGGGTATGGCTTAGAGTGCATTTAGGGGTAGGGGTAGGAGTAGGGTTAGGATTAGGGTTAAGGTTTTTGTTGGTAGAATCGAAGTTTAAGGTTAGGCGTAGGGTCTGGAATGGCTTTGGGTTAGAATCCAGTGCATTTAGGCTTAGGGATAGTGTTGAAATTGACGATTTAGTGTTAGGGTTAGTAACGAGCACATTTAGGGTTAGAGTTTTGGTTAGAATTCGTTAGGGTTAGGGTTAGTGTTAGGGGTAGGGGTAGGGTTAGAGTGCATTTAGGGGTAGGGGTAGGGGTAGGGTGAGGATCAGGGTTAGGGTTTGTGTTGGTAGAATCGAAGTTTAGGGTTAGGCTAAGTGTCAGGATTTCCTTTTGGGTTAGAATCGAGTGCATTTAGGGTTAGGGTTAGTGTTGAGATGGACGATTTAGTGTTAGGCTTAGAATCGAGCACATGAGGGTTAGAGTTATGCTTAGAATCCAGTTCATTTAGGCTTAGGGTTAGGGCTAGGGTTATTAGCGTCAGGATTAGAATCGAGAGCATTTAAGGATAGTGTTAGGGTTAGAGTTAGGTTTAGGGTTAGGTTTCGTAGAATTGAGGGTTAGGGTTAGGGTTAGGGTTAGAATCAAGCGCATTTTTAGTGTTAGGGGTTGGGTTAGGGTAAGGGTTAGAGTGCATATAGAAGTAGGGATAGGAGTAGGGTTAGGATTAGGGTTAGGGTTTGTGTTGGTAGAATCGAGGTTTAGGGTTGGTCTTAGGGTCAGAATTGCCTTTTGGGTTAAAGCCGAGTGCATTTAGGGTTAGGCTTAGTGTTGAGATTGACGATTTAGTGTTAGGGTTATAATCGAGCACATTATGCTTAGAGTTATGGTTAGAATCCAGTGCATTTAGGGTTAGGATTAGGGTTCGGGTTAGGGTTATGTTCAGGGTGAGGGTTAGAATCGAGTGCATTTAAGGATAGTGTTAGGGGTAGAGTTATGTGTAAGGTTAGCTTTCGTAGAATGGAGGGTTAGGTTTGGGTTAGGGTCAGGATTGCCTAATGGGTTAGAATAGAGTGCATTTAGTCTTGAGTTTAGTGTTGAGATTGACGATTTAGAGTTAGTGCGAGAATCAAGCACATTAGGATTAGAGTTATGGTTAGAATCCAGTGCATTTAGGGTTAGGATTAAGGTTAGGGTTAGGGTTATGTTTAGGGTGAGGGTTAGAATCGAGTGCATTTAAGGATAGTGTTAGGGTTAGAGTTAGGTATAGGGCTAGTATTCGTAGAAACGAGGGTTAGTGTTAGGGTTAGGGTTAGGGTTCGTATTAGGGTTAGAATCAAGCGCATTTTTAGTGTTAGTGTTGGGGTTAGGGTTAGGGTTTGAGTGCTTTTAGGGGTAGGGGAGGAGTTGGGTTAGGATTAGCGTTAGGGTTTGTGTTGGTAGAATCGACGTTTTGGGTTAGGCTTAGGGTCAGGAGAGCATTTTGGGTCATAATTCAGAGCATTTAGGCTTAGGGTTAGTGTTGAAATTGATGATTTACTTTTAGCGTTAGAATCAAGCACATTTAGGGATAGAGTTATGGTTAGAATTCGTTAGGGTTACGGTTAGTGTTAGGGTTAGGGGTATGGTAAGAGTGCATTTAGCGGTAGGGGTTGGGGCATGGTTAGAATTAAGGTTAGGGTTAGTGTTGGTAGAATCAAGGTTTAGGGTTAAGCTCAGGGTCAGGATGGCCTTTTGGGATAGAATCGAGTGCATTTACGCTTCGGGTTACTGTTGAGATTGACGAATTAGCGTTAGGGTTAGAATCAAGTACATTACAGTTAGAGTTATGGTTAGAATCCAGTGCATTTAGGGTCAGGTTTTGGCTTCTGGTTACGGTTATGTTTAGGGTGAGGGTTAGAATCGAGCGCATTTAAGGATAGTGTTCGGGTTAGAGTTAGGTTTAGGGTTAGCTTTCGTAGAATCGAGGGTTAGGGTTAGGGTTGGGGTTCGGGTTAGGGGTAGAATGAAGCACATTATTAGTATTAGAGTTGGGCTAGGCTTACGATTAGATTGCATTTAGGGGTAGGGGTAGGAGTAGGGTTAGGATTAGGGTTACGGTTTGTGGTGGTAGAATCGAGGTTTAGGGTTAGGCTTAGGGTCAGGATTGCCTTTTGGGTTAGAATCGAGTGCATTCCGGGTTAGAGTTAGTGATGAGATTGACGATTTAGTGTTAGGGTTTAAATCGAGCACATTTAGCGTTAGAGTTATGGTTAGAATTCGTTAGGGTTAGGGTTAGGGGAAGCGGTAGGGTAGGGGTTAGAATCACGCTCATTTTTAGTGTTAGGGTTACGGTTAGTGTTAGGTTTAGAGGGCATTTAGAGGTAGGGGTAGCGGTAGCATTAGGATTTGGGTTAGGGTTAGTGATGGTAGAATCGAGGTTTAGGTTTAGGCTTAGGGTCAGGACTGCGTTTTGGATCAGAATCGAGTGTATTTAGGCTTTGGGTTAGTGTTGAAATTGACGATTCAGTGTTATGGTTTGAATCGAGCACATTTAGGGTTAGAGTTATGCTTAGAATTCAGTGCATTTAGGGTTAGGGTTAGGGTTAGGGTTAGATTTAGCGTCAGGGTTAGAATCGAGAGCTTTTAAGAATAGTGCTAGGGTTAGAGTTAGGTTTAGCTTTCGCTTTCTTAGAATCGAGGGTTGGGGTTAAGGTTAGGCTTAGGGTGAGGGTTAGAGTTAGAATCAGGCGCATTTTTAGTGTTCTAGTTTTCTTCAGGGTATGGCTTAGAGTGCATTTAGGGGTAGGGGTAGGAGTAGGGTTAGGATTAGGGTTAAGGTTTTTGTTGGTAGAATCGAAGTTTAAGGTTAGGCGTAGGGTCTGGAATGGCTTTGGGTTAGAATCCAGTGCATTTAGGCTTAGGGATAGTGTTGAAATTGACGATTTAGTGTTAGGGTTAGTAACGAGCACATTTAGGGTTAGAGTTTTGGTTAGAATTCGTTAGGGTTAGGGTTAGTGTTAGGGGTAGGGGTAGGGTTAGAGTGCATTTAGGGGTAGGAGTAGGGGTAGGGTTAGGATCAGGGTTAGGGTTTGTGTTGGTAGAATCGAAGTTTAGGGTTAGGCTAAGTGTCAGGATTTCCTTTTGGGTTAGAATCGAGTGCATTTAGGGTTAGGGTTAGTGTTGAGATGGACGATTTAGTGTTAGGCTTAGAATCGAGCACATGAGGGTTAGAGTTATGCTTAGAATCCAGTTCATTTAGGCTTAGGGTTAGGGCTAGGGTTATTAGCGTCAGGATTAGAATCTAGAGCATTTAAGGATAGTGTTAGGGTTAGAGTTAGGTTTAGGGTTAGGTTTCGTAGAATTGAGGGTTAGGGTTAGGGTTAGGGTTAGAATCAAGCGCATTTTTAGTGTTAGGGGTTGGGTTAGGGTAAGGGTTAGAGTGCATATAGAGGTAGGGATAGGAGTAGGGTTAGGATTAGGGTTAGGGTTTGTGTTGGTAGAATCGAGGTTTAGGGTTGGTCTTAGGGTCAGAATTGCCTTTTGGGTTAAAGCCGAGTGCATTTAGGGTTAGGCTTAGTGTTGAGATTGACGATTTAGTGTTAGGGTTATAATCGAGCACATTATGCTTAGAGTTATGGTTAGAATCCAGTGCATTTAGGGTTAGGATTAGGGTTCGGGTTAGGGTTATGTTCAGGGTGAGGGTTAGAATCGAGTGCATTTAAGGATAGTGTTAGGGGTAGAGTTATGTGTAAGGTTAGCTTTCGTAGAATGGAGGGTTAGGTTTGGGTTAGGGTCAGGATTGCCTAATGGGTTAGAATCGAGTGCATTTAGGCTTGAGTTTAGTGTTGAGATTGACGATTTAGAGTTAGTGTGAGAATCAAGCACATTAGGATTAGAGTTATGGTTAGAATCCAGTGCATTTAGGGTTAGGATTAAGGTTAGGGTTAGGGTTATGTTTAGGGTGAGGGTTAGAATCGAGTGCATTTAAGGATAGTGTTAGGGTTAGAGTTAGGTATAGGGCTAGTATTCGTAGAAACGAGGGTTAGTGTTAGGGTTAGGCTTAGGGTTCGTATTAGGGTTAGAATCAAGCGCATTTTTAGTGTTAGTGTTGGGGTTAGGGTTAGGGTTTGAGTGCTTTTAGGAGTAGGGGAGGAGTTGGGTTAGGATTAGGGTTAGGGTTTGTGTTGGTAGAATCGACGTTTTGGGTTAGGCTTAGGGTCAGGAGAGCATTTTGGGTCATAATTCAGAGCATTTAGGCTTAGGGTTAGTGTTCAAATTGATGATTTAGTTTTAGCGTTAGAATCAAGCACATTTAGGGATAGAGTTATGGTTAGAATTCGTTAGGGTTACGGTTAGTGTTAGGGTTAGGGGTATGGTAAAAGTGCATTTAGCGGTAGGGGTTGGGGCATGGTTAGAATTAAGGTTAGGGTTAGTGTTGGTAGAATCAAGGTTTAGGGTTAGGCTCAGGGTCAGGATGGCCTTTTGGGATAGAATCGAGTGCATTTAGGCTTAGGGTTACTGTTGAGATTGACGAATTAGCGTTAGGGTTAGAATCAAGTACATTACAGTTAGAGTTATGGTTAGAATCCAGTGCATTTAGGGTTAGGATTAAGGTTAGGGTTAGGGTTATGTTTAGGGTGAGGGTTAGAATCGAGTGCATTTAAGGATAGTGTTAGGGTTAGAGTTAGGTATAGGGCTAGCTTTCGTAGAATCGAGGGTTAGTGTTAGGGTTAGGGTTAGGGTTAGGGTTAGTATTAGGGTTAGAATCAAGCGCATTTTTAGTGTTAGTGTTGGGGTTAGGGTTAGGGTTTGAGTGCTTTTAGGGGTAGGGGAGGAGTTGGGTTAGGATTAGCGTTAGGGTTTGTGTTGGTAGAATCGACGTTTTGGGTTAGGCTTAGGGTCAGGAGAGCATTTTGGGTCATAATTCAGAGCATTTAGGCTTAGGGTTAGTGTTGAAATTGCTGATTTAGTTTTAGCGTTAGAATCAAGCACATTTAGGGATAGAGTTATGGTTAGAATTCGTTAGGGTTACGGTTAGTGTTAGGGTTAGGGGTATGGTAAGAGTGCATTTAGCGGTAGGGGTTGGGGCATGGTTAGAATTAAGGTTAGGGTTAGTGTTGGTAGAATCAAGGTTTAAGGTTAGGCTCAGGGTCAGGATGGCCTTTTGGGATAGAATCGAGTGCATTTAAGCTTAGGGTTACTGTTGAGATTGACGAATTAGCGTTAGGGTTAGAATCAAGTACATTACAGTTAGAGTTATGGTTAGAATCCAGTGCATTTAGGGTTAGGATTAAGGTTAGGGTTAGGGTTATGTTTAGGGTGAGGGTTAGAATCGAGTGCATTTAAGGATAGTGTTAGGGTTAGAGTTAGGTATAGGGCTAGCTTTCGTAGAATCGAGGGTTAGTGTTAGGGTTAGGGTTAGGGTTAGGGTTAGTATTAGGGTTAGAATCAAGCGCATTTTTAGTGTTAGTGTTGGGGTTAGGGTTAGGGTTTGAGTGCTTTTAGGGGTAGGGGAGGAGTTGGGTTAGGATTAGCGTTAGGGTTTGTGTTGGTAGAATCGACGTTTTGGGTTAGGCTTAGGTTCAGGAGAGCATTTTGGGTCATAATTCAGAGCATTTAGCCTTAGGGTTAGTGTTGAAATTGATGATTTACTTTTAGCGTTAGAATCAAGCACATTTAGGGATAGAGTTATGGTTAGAATTCGTTAGGGTTACGGTTAGTGTTAGGGTTAGGGGTATGGTAAGAGTGCATTTAGCGGTAGGGGTTGGGGCATGGTTAGAATTAAGGTTAGGGTTAGTGTTGGTAGAATCGAGGTTTAGGGTTGGCCTTAGGGTCAAGATTGCCTTTTAGGTTAGAGCCGAGTGCATTTAGGGTTAGGCTTAGTGTTGAGATTGACGATTTAGTGTTAGGGTTATAATCGAGCACATTATGCTTAGAGTTATGGTTAGAATCCAGTGCATTTAGGGTTAGGATTAGGGTTAGGGTTAGGGTTATGTTCAGGGTGAGGGTTAGAATCGAGTGCATTTAAGGATAGTGTTAGGGGTAGAATTATGTGTAAGGTTAGCTTTCGTAGAATGGAGGGTTAGGTTAGGGTTAGGGTCAGGATTGCCTAATGGGTTAGAATCGAGTGCATTTAAGCTTGAGGTTAGTGTTGAGATTGACGATTTAGAGTTAGTGTGAGAATCAAGCACATTAGGATTAGAGTTATGGTTAGAATCCAGTGCATTTAGGGTTAGGATTAAGGTTAGGGTTAGGGTTATGTTTAGGGTGAGGGTTAGAATCGAGTGCATTTAAGGATAGTGTTAGGGTTAGAGTTAGGTATAGGGCTAGTATTCGTAGAAACGAGGGTTAGTGTTAGGGTTAGGGTTAGGGTTCGTATTAGGGTTAGAATCAAGCGCATTTTTAGTGTTAGTGTTGGGGTTAGGGTTAGGGTTTGAGTGCATTTAGGGGTAGGGGAGGAGTTGGGTTAGGATTAGCGTTAGGGTTTGTGTTGGTAGAATCGACGTTTTGGGTTAGGCTTAGGGTCAGGAGAGCATTTTGGGTCATAATTCAGAGCATTTAGGCTTAGGGTTAGTGTTGAAATTGATGATTTAGTTTTAGCGTTAGAATCAAGCACATTTAGGGATAGAGTTATGGTTAGAATTCGTTAGGGTTATGGTTAGTGTTAGGGTTAGGGCTATGGTAAGAGTGCATTTAGCGGTAGGGGTTGGGGCATGGTTAGAATTAAGGTTAGGGTTAGTGTTGGTAGAATCGAGGTTTAGGGTTAGGCTCAGGGTCAGGATGGCCTTTTGGGATAGAATCGAGTGCATTTAGGCTTAGGGTTACTGTTGAGATTGACGAATTAGCGTTAGGGTTAGAATCAAGTACATTACAGTTAGAGTTATGGTTAGAATCCAGTGCATTTAGGGTTAGGTTTTGGCTTCTGGTTACGGTTATGTTTAGGGTGAGGGTTAGAATCGAGCGCATTAAAGGATAGTGTTAGCGTTAGAGTTAGGTTTAGGGTTAGCTTTCGTAGAATCGAGGGTTAGGGTTACGGTTGGGGTTCAGGTTAGGATTAGAATGAAGCACATTATTAGTATTAGAGTTGGGGTAGGCTTATGATTAGATTGCATTTTGGGGTAGGGGTAGGAGTTGGGTTACGTTTTGTGGTGGTAGAATTGAGGTTTAGGGTTAGGCTTAGGGTCAGGATTGCCTTTTGGGTTAGAATCGAGTGCATTCCGGGTTAGAGTTAGTGATGAGATTGACGATTTAGTGTTAGGGTTAGAATCGAGCACATTTAGGGTTAGAGTTATGGTTAGAATTCGTTAGGGTTCGGGTTAGGGTTAGGGGAAGCGGTAGGGTAGGGGTTAGAATCACGCTCATTTTTAGTGTTAGGGTTACGGTTAGTGTTAGGTTTAGAGGGCATTTAGAGGTAGGGGTAGCGGTAGCATTAGGATTTGGGTTAGGGTTAGTGATGGTAGAATCGAGGTTTAGGTTTAGGCTTAGGGTCAGGACTGCGTTTTGGGTCAGAATCGAGTGTATTTAGGTTTTGGGTTAGTGTTCCAATTGACGATTTAGTGTTATGGTTTGAATCGAGCACATTTAGGGTTGGAGTTATGCTTAGAATTCAGTGCATTTAGGGTTAGGGTTAGGGTTAGGGTTAGATTTAGCGTCAGGGTTAGAATTGAGAGCTTTTAAGAATAGTGCTAGGGTTAGAGGTAGGTTTAGCTTTCATTTTCTTAGAATCGAGCTTTAGGGTTAAAGTTAGGCTTAGGGTGAGGGTGAGGGTTAGAATCAGGCGCATTTTTAGTGTTCTAGTTTTCTTCAGGGTATGGCTTAGAGTGCATTTAGGGGTAGGGGTAGGAGTAGGGTTAGGATTAGGGTTAAGGTTTTTGTTGGTAGAACCGAAGTTTAAGGTTAGGCGTAGCGTCAGGAATGGCTTTGGGTTAGAATCCAGTGCATTTAGGCTTAGGGATAGTGTTGAAATTGACGATTTAGTGTTAGGGTTAGAATCGAGCACATTATGGGTTAGAGTTTTGGTTAGAATTCGTTAGGGTTATTGTTAGTGTTAGGGGTAGGGGTAGGGTTAGAGTGCATTTAGGGGTAGGGGTAGGGGTAGTGTTAGGATTAGGGTTAGGTTTGTGTTGGTAGAATCGAAGTTTATGGTTAGGCTTAGTGTCACGATTTCCTTTTGGGTTAGAATCGAGTGCATTTAGGGTTAGGGTTAGTGTTGAGATTGACGATTTAGGGTTAGGCTTAGAATCGAGCACATGAGGGTTAGAGTTATGGTTAGAATCCACTGCATTTAGGCTTAGGGTTAGGGTTAGGATTATTAGCGTCAGGATTAGAATCGAGAGCATTTAAGGATAGAGTTAGGGATAGAGTTAGGTTTACGGTAAGGTTTCGTAGAATTGAGGGTTAGGGTTAGGGTTAGGGTTAGAATCAAGCGCATTTTTAGTGTTAGGGGTTGGGTTAGGGTAAGGGTTAGAGTGCATATAGAGGTAGGGATAGAAGTAGGGTTAGGATTAGGGTTAGGTTTTCTGTTGGTAGAATCGTAGTTTAGGGTTGGCCTTAGGGTCAGGATTGCCTTTTGGGTTAGAGCCGAGTGCATTTAGGGTTAGGCTTAGTGTTGAGATTGACGATTTAGTGTTAGGGTTATAATCGAGCACATTATGGTTAGAGTTATGGTTAGAATCCAGTGCATTTAAGGGTAGGATTAGGGTTAGGGTTAGGGTTATGTTTACGGTGAGGGTTAGAATCGAGTGCATTTAAGGATTGTGTTAGGGTTAGAGTTAGGTATAGGGCTAGTATTCGTAGAATCGATTGTTAGTGTTAGGGTTAGGGTTAGGGTTAGTATTAGGGTTAGAATCAAGCGCATTTTTAGTGTTAGTGTTGGGGTTAGGGTTAGGGTTTGAGTGCTTTTAGGGGTAGGGGAGGAGTTGGGTTAGGATTAGCGTTAGGGTTTGTGTTGGTAGAATCGACGTTTTGGGTTAGGCTTAGGGTCAGGAGAGCATTTTGGGTCATAATTCAGAGCATTTAGGCTTAGGGTTAGTGTTGAAATTGATGATTTAGTTTTAGCGTTAGAATCAAGCACATTTAGGGATAAAGTTATGGTTAGAATTCGTTAGGGTTACGGTTAGTGTTAGGGTTAGGGGTATGGTAAGAGTGCATTTAGCGGTAGGGGTTGGGGCATGGTTAGAATTAAGGTTAGGGTTAGTGTTGGTAGAATCAAGGTTTAGGGTTAGGCTCAGGGTCAGGATGGCCTTTTGGGATAGAATCGAGTGCATTTACGCTTAGGGATACTGTTGAGATTGACGAATTAGCGTTAGGGTTAGAATCAAGTACATTACAGTTAGAGTTATGGTTAGAATCCAGTGCATTTAGGGTCAGGTTTTGGCTTCTGGTTACGGTTATGTTTAGGGTGAGGGTTAGAATCGAGCGCATTTAAGGATAGTGTTCGGGTTAGAGTTAGGTTTAGGGTTAGCTTTCGTAGAATCGAGGGTTAGGGTTAGGGTTGGGGTTCGGGTTAGGGGTAGAATGAAGCACATTATTAGTATTAGAGTTGGGCTAGGCTTACGATTAGATTGCATTTAGGGGTAGGGGTAGGAGTAGGGTTAGGATTAGGGTTACGGTTTGTGGTGGTAGAATCGAGGTTTAGGGTTAGGCTTAGGGTCAGGATTGCCTTTTGGGTTAGAATCGAGTGCATTCCGGGTTAGAGTTAGTGATGAGATTGACGATTTAGTGTTAGGGTTTAAATCGAGCACATTTAGCGTTAGAGTTATGGTTAGAATTCGTTAGGGTTAGGGTTAGGGGAAGCGGTAGGGTAGGGGTTAGAATCACGCTCATTTTTAGTGTTAGGGTTACGGTTAGTGTTAGGTTTAGAGGGCATTTAGAGGTAGGGGTAGAGGTAGCATTAGGATTTGGGTTAGGGTTAGTGATGGTAGAATCGAGGTTTAGGTTTAGGCTTAGGGTCAGGACTGCGTTTTGGATCAGAATCGAGTGTATTTAGGCTTTGGGTTAGTGTTCAAATTGACGATTCAGTGTTATGGTTTGCATCGAGCACATTTAGGGTTAGAGTTATGCTTAGAATTCAGTGCATTTAGGGTTAGGGTTAGATTTAGAGTCAGGGTTAGAATCGAGAGCTTTTAAGAATAGTGCTAGGGTTAGAGTTAGGTTTAGCTTTCGCTTTCTTAGAATCGAGGGTTAGGGTTAAGGTTAGGCTTAGGGTGAGGGTTAGAGTTAGAATCAGGCGCATTTTTAGTGTTCTAGTTTTCTTCAGGGTATGGCTTAGAGTGCATTTAGGGGTAGGGGTAGGAGTAGGGTTAGGATTAGGGTTAAGGTTTTTGTTGGTAGAATCGAAGTTTAAGGTTAGGCGTAGGGTCTGGAATGGCTTTGGGTTAGAATCCAGTGCATTTAGGCTTAGGGATAGTGTTGAAATTGACGATTTAGTGTTAGGGTTAGTAACGAGCACATTTAGGGTTAGAGTTTTGGTTAGAATTCGTTAGGGTTAGGGTTAGTGTTAGGGGTAGGGGTAGGGTTAGAGTGCATTTAGGGGTAGGGGTAGGGGTAGGGTTAGGATCAGGGTTAGGGTTTGTGTTGGTAGAATCGAAGTTTAGGGTTAGGCTAAGTGTCAGGATTTCCTTTTGGGTTAGAATCGAGTGCATTTAGGGTTAGGGTTAGTGTTGAGATGGACGATTTAGTGTTAGGCTTAGAATCGAGCACATGAGGGTTAAAGTTATGCTTAGAATCCAGTTCATTTAGGCTTAGGGTTAGGGCTAGGGTTATTAGCGTCAGGATTAGAATCGAGAGCATTTAAGGATAGTGTTAGGGTTAGAGTTAGGTTTAGGGTTAGGTTTCGTAGAATTGAGGGTTAGGGTTAGGGTTAGGGTTAGAATCAAGCGCATTTTTAGTGTTAGGGGTTGGGTTAGGGTAAGGGTTAGAGTGCATATAGAAGTAGGGATAGGAGTAGGGTTAGGATTAGGGTTAGGGTTTGTGTTGGTAGAATCGAGGTTTAGGGTTGGTCTTAGGGTCAGAATTGCCTTTTGGGTTAAAGCCGAGTGCATTTAGGGTTAGGCTTAGTGTTGAGATTGACGATTTAGTGTTAGGGTTATAATCGAGCACATTATGCTTAGAGTTATGGTTAGAATCCAGTGCATTTAGGGTTAGGATTAGGGTTCGGGTTAGGGTTATGTTCAGGGTGAGGGTTAGAATCGAGTGCATTTAAGGATAGTGTTAGGGGTAGAGTTATGTGTAAGGTTAGCTTTCGTAGAATGGAGGGTTAGGTTTGGGTTAGGGTCAGGATTGCCTAATGGGTTAGAATAGAGTGCATTTAGTCTTGAGTTTAGTGTTGAGATTGACGATTTAGAGTTAGTGCGAGAATCAAGCACATTAGGATTAGAGTTATGGTTAGAATCCAGTGCATTTAGGGTTAGGATTAAGGTTAGGGTTAGGGTTATGTTTAGGGTGAGGGTTAGAATCGAGTGCATTTAAGGATAGTGTTAGGGTTAGAGTTAGGTATAGGGCTAGTATTCGTAGAAACGAGGGTTAGTGTTAGGGTTAGGGTCAGGGTTCGTATTAGGGTTAGAATCAAGCGCATTTTTAGTGTTAGTGTTGGGGTTAGGGTTAGGGTTTGAGTGCTTTTAGGGGTAGGGGAGGAGTTGGGTTAGGATTAGCGTTAGGGTTTGTGTTGGTAGAATCGACGTTTTGGGTTAGGCTTAGGGTCAGGAGAGCATTTTGGGTCATAATTCAGAGCATTTAGGCTTAGGGTTAGTGTTGAAATTGATGATTTACTTTTAGCGTTAGAATCAAGCACATTTAGGGATAGAGTTATGGTTAGAATTCGTTAGGGTTACGGTTAGTGTTAGGGTTAGGGGTATGGTAAGAGTGCATTTAGCGGTAGGGGTTGGGGCATGGTTAGAATTAAGGTTAGGGTTAGTGTTGGTAGAATCAAGGTTTAGGGTTAGGCTCAGGGTCAGGATGGCCTTTTGGGATAGAATCGAGTGCATTTACGCTTCGGGTTACTGTTGAGATTGACGAATTAGCGTTAGGGTTACAATCAAGTACATTACAGTTAGAGTTATGGTTAGAATCCAGTGCATTTAGGGTCAGGTTTTGGCTTCTGGTTACGGTTATGTTTAGGGTGAGGGTTAGAATCGAGCGCATTTAAGGATAGTGTTAGGGTTAGAGTTAGGTTTAGGGTTAGCTTTCGTAGAATCGAGGGTTAGGGTTAGGGTTGGGGTTCGGGTTAGGGGTAGAATGAAGCACATTATTAGTATTAGAGTTGGGCTAGGCTTACGATTAGATTGCATTTAGGGGTAGGGGTAGGAGTAGGGTTAGGATTAGGGTTACGGTTTGTGGTGGTAGAATCGAGGTTTAGGGTTAGGCTTAGGGTCAGGATTGCCTTTTGGGTTAGAATCGAGTGCATTCCGGGTTAGAGTTAGTGATGAGATTGACGATTTAGTGTTAGGGTTTAAATCGAGCACATTTAGCGTTAGAGTTATGGTTAGAATTCGTTAGGGTTAGGGTTAGGGGAAGCGGTAGGGTAGGGGTTAGAATCACGCTCATTTTTAGTGTTAGGGTTACGGTTAGTGTTAGGTTTAGAGGGCATTTAGAGGTAGGGGTAGCGGTAGCATTAGGATTTGGGTTAGGGTTAGTGATGGTAGAATCGAGGTTTAGGTTTAGGCTTAGGGTCAGGACTGCGTTTTGGATCAGAATCGAGTGTATTTAGGCTTTGGGTTAGTGTTGAAATTGACGATTCAGTGTTATGGTTTGAATCGAGCACATTTAGGGTTAGAGTTATGCTTAGAATTCAGTGCATTTAGGGTTAGGGTTAGGGTTAGGGTTAGATTTAGCGTCAGGGTTAGAATCGAGAGCTTTTAAGAATAGTGCTAGGGTTAGAGTTAGGTTTAGCTTTCGCTTTCTTAGAATCGAGGGTTGGGGTTAAGGTTAGGCTTAGGGTGAGGGTTAGAGTTAGAATCAGGCGCATTTTTAGTGTTCTAGTTTTCTTCAGGGTATGGCTTAGAGTGCATTTAGGGGTAGGGGTAGGAGTAGGGTTAGGATTAGGGTTAAGGTTTTTGTTGGTAGAATCGAAGTTTAAGGTTAGGCGTAGGGTCTGGAATGGCTTTGGGTTAGAATCCAGTGCATTTAGGCTTAGGGATAGTGTTGAAATTGACGATTTAGTGTTAGGGTTAGTAACGAGCACATTTAGGGTTAGAGTTTTGGTTAGAATTCGTTAGGGTTAGGGTTAGTGTTAGGGGTAGGGGTAGGGTTAGAGTGCATTTAGGGGTAGGAGTAGGGGTAGGGTTAGGATCAGGGTTAGGGTTTGTGTTGGTAGAATCGAAGTTTAGGGTTAGGCTAAGTGTCAGGATTTCCTTTTGGGTTAGAATCGAGTGCATTTAGGGTTAGGGTTAGTGTTGAGATGGACGATTTAGTGTTAGGCTTAGAATCGAGCACATGAGGGTTAGAGTTATGCTTAGAATCCAGTTCATTTAGGCTTAGGGTTAGGGCTAGGGTTATTAGCGTCAGGATTAGAATCGAGAGCATTTAAGGATAGTGTTAGGGTTAGAGTTAGGTTTAGGGTTAGGTTTCGTAGAATTGAGGGTTAGGGTTAGGGTTAGGGTTAGAATCAAGCGCATTTTTAGTGTTAGGGGTTGGGTTAGGGTAAGGGTTAGAGTGCATATAGAGGTAGGGATAGGAGTAGGGTTAGGATTAGGGTTAGGGTTTGTGTTGGTAGAATCGAGGTTTAGGGTTGGTCTTAGGGTCAGAATTGCCTTTTGGGTTAAAGCCGAGTGCATTTAGGGTTAGGCTTAGTGTTGAGATTGACGATTTAGTGTTAGGGTTATAATCGAGCACATTATGCTTAGAGTTATGGTTAGAATCCAGTGCATTTAGGGTTAGGATTAGGGTTCGGGTTAGGGTTATGTTCAGGGTGAGGGTTAGAATCGAGTGCATTTAAGGATAGTGTTAGGGGTAGAGTTATGTGTAAGGTTAGCTTTCGTAGAATGGAGGGTTAGGTTTGGGTTAGGGTCAGGATTGCCTAATGGGTTAGAATCGAGTGCATTTAGGCTTGAGTTTAGTGTTGAGATTGACGATTTAGAGTTAGTGTGAGAATCAAGCACATTAGGATTAGAGTTATGGTTAGAATCCAGTGCATTTAGGGTTAGGATTAAGGTTAGGGTTAGGGTTATGTTTAGGGTGAGGGTTAGAATCGAGTGCATTTAAGGATAGTGTTAGGGTTAGAGTTAGGTATAGGGCTAGCTTTCGTAGAATCGAGGGTTAGTGTTAGGGTTAGTGTTAGGGTTAGGGTTAGTATTAGGGTTAGAATCAAGCGCATTTTTAGTGTTAGTGTTGGGGTTAGGGTTAGGGTTTGAGTGCTTTTAGGGGTAGGGGAGGAGTTGGGTTAGGATTAGGGTTAGGGTTTGTGTTGGTAGAATCGACGTTTTGGGTTAGGCTTAGGGTCAGGAGAGCATTTTGGGTCATAATTCAGAGCATTTAGGCTTAGGGTTAGTGTTGAAATTGATGATTTAGTTTTAGCGTTAGAATCAAGCACATTTAGGGATAGAGTTATGGTTAGAATTCGTTAGGGTTACGGTTAGTGTTAGGGTTAGGGGTATGGTAACAGTGCATTTAGCGGTAGGGGTTGGGGCATGGTTAGAATTAAGGTTAGGGTTAGTGTTGGTAGAATCAAGGTTTAGGGTTAGGCTCAGGGTCAGGATGGCCTTTTGGGATAGAATCGAGTGCATTTAAGCTTAGGGTTACTGTTGAGATTGACGAATTAGCGTTAGGGTTAGAATCAAGTACATTACAGTTAGAGTTATGGTTACAATCCAGTGCATTTAGGGTTAGGATTAAGGTTAGGGTTAGGGTTATGTTTAGGGTGAGGGTTAGAATCGAGTGCATTTAAGGATAGTGTTAGGGTTAGAGTTAGGTATAGGGCTAGCTTTCGTAGAATCGAGGGTTAGTGTTAGTGTTAGGGTTAGGGTTAGGGTTAGTATTAGGGTTAGAATCAAGCGCATTGTTAGTGTTAGTGTTGGGGTTAGGGTTAGGGTTTGAGTGCTTTTAGGGGTAGGGGAGGAGTTGGGTTAGGATTAGAGTTAGGGTTTGTGTTGGTAGAATCGACGTTTTGGGTTAGGCTTAGGTTCAGGAGAGCATTTTGGGTCATAATTCAGAGCATTTAGCCTTAGGGTTAGTGTTGAAATTGATGATTTACTTTTAGCGTTACAATCAAGCACATTTAGGGATAGAGTTATGGTTAGAATTCGTTAGGGTTACGGATAGTGTTAGGGTTAGGGGTATGGTAAGAGTGCATTTAGCGGTAGGGGTTGGGGCATGGTTAGAATTAAGGTTAGGGTTAGTGTTGGTAGAATCGAGGTTTAGGGTTGGCCTTAGGGTCAAGATTGCCTTTTGGGTTAGAGCCGAGTGCATTTAGGGTTAGGCTTAGTGTTGAGATTGACGATTTAGTGTTAGGGTTATAATCGAGCACATTATGGTTAGAGTTATGGTTAGAATCCAGTGCATTTAGGGTTTGGATTAGGGTTAGGGTTAGGGTTATGTTCAGGGTGAGGGTTAGAATCGAGTGCATTTAAGGATAGTGTTAGGGGTAGAATTATGTGTAAGGTTAGCTTTCGTAGAATGGAGGGTTAGGTTAGGGTTAGGGTCAGGATTGCCTAATGGGTTAGAATCGAGTGCATTTAGGCTTGAGGTTAGTGTTGAGATTGACGATTTAGAGTTAGTGTGAGAATCAAGCACATTAGGATTAGAGTTATGGTTAGAATCCAGTGCATTTAGGGTTAGGATTAAGGTTAGGGTTAGGGTTATGTTTAGGGTGAGGGTTAGAATCGAGTGCATTTAAGGATAGTGTTAGGGTTAGAGTTAGGTATAGGGCTAGTATTCGTAGAAACGAGGGTTAGTGTTAGGGTTAGGGTTAGGGTTCGTATTAGGGTTAGAATCAAGCGCATTTTTAGTGTTAGTGTTGGGGTTAGGGTTAGGGTTTGAGTGCATTTAGGGGTAGGGGAGGAGTTGGGTTAGGATTAGCGTTAGGGTTTGTGTTGGTAGAATCGACGTTTTGGGTTAGTCTTAGGGTCAGGAGAGCATTTTGGGTCATAATTCAGAGCATTTAGGCTTAGGGTTAGTGTTGAAATTGATGATTTAGTTTTAGCGTTAGAATCAAGCACATTTAGGGATAGAGTTATGGTTAGAATTCGTTAGGGTTACGGTTAGTGTTAGGGTTAGGGGTATGGTAAGAGTGCATTTAGCGGTAGGGGTTGGGGCATGGTTAGAATTAAGGTTAGGGTTAGTGTTGGTAGAATCAAGGTTTAGGGTTAGTCTCAGGGTCAGGATGGCCTTTTGGGATAGAATCGAGTGCATTTACGCTTCGGGTTACTGTTGAGATTGACGAATTAGCGTTAGGGTTACAATCAAGTACATTACAGTTAGAGTTATGGTTAGAATCCAGTGCATTTAGGGTCAGGTTTTGGCTTCTGGTTACGGTTATGTTTAGGGTGAGGGTTAGAATCGAGCGCATTTAAGGATAGTGTTAGGGTTAGAGTTAGGTTTAGGGTTAGCTTTCGTAGAATCGAGGGTTAGGGTTAGGGTTGGGGTTCGGGTTAGGGGTAGAATGAAGCACATTATTAGTATTAGAGTTGGGCTAGGCTTACGATTAGATTGCATTTAGGGGTAGGGGTAGGAGTAGGGTTAGGATTAGGGTTAGGGTTTGTGGTGGTAGAATCGAGGTTTAGGGTTAGGCTTAGGGTCAGGATTGCCTTTTGGGTTAGAATCGAGTGCATTCCGGGTTAGAGTTAGTGATGAGATTGACGATTTAGTGTTAGGGTTTAAATCGAGCACATTTAGCGTTAGAGTTATGGTTAGAATTCGTTAGGGTTAGGGTTAGGGGAAGCGGTAGGGTAGGGGTTAGAATCACGCTCATTTTTAGTGTTAGGGTTACGGTTAGTGTTAGGTTTAGAGGGCATTTAGAGGTAGGGGTAGGGGTAGCATTAGGATTTGGGTTAGGGTTAGTGATGGTAGAATCGAGGTTTAGGTTTAGGCTTAGGGTCAGGACTGCGTTTTGGATCAGAATCGAGTGTATTTAGGCTTTGGGTTAGTGTTCAAATTGACGATTCAGTGTTATGGTTTGAATCGAGCACATTTAGGGTTAGAGTTATGCTTAGAATTCAGTGCATTTAGGGTTAGGGTTAGGGTTAGGGTTAGATTTAGCGTCAGGGTTAGAATCGAGAGCTTTTAAGAATAGTGCTAGGGTTAGAGTTAGGTTTAGCTTTCGCTTTCTTAGAATCGAGGGTTGGGGTTAAGGTTAGGCTTAGGGTGAGGGTTAGAGTTAGAATCAGGCGCATTTTTAGTGTTCTAGTTTTCTTCAGGGTATGGCTTAGAGTGCATTTAGGGGTAGGGGTAGGAGTAGGGTTAGGATTAGGGTTAAGGTTTTTGTTGGTAGAATCGAAGTTTAAGGTTAGGCGTAGGGTCTGGAATGGCTTTGGGTTAGAATCCAGTGCATTTAGGCTTAGGGATAGTGTTGAAATTGACGATTTAGTGTTAGGGTTAGTAACGAGCACATTTAGGGTTAGAGTTTTGGTTAGAATTCGTTAGGGTTAGGGTTAGTGTTAGGGGTAGGGGTAGGGTTAGAGTGCATTTAGGGGTAGGGGTAGGGGTAGGGTTAGGATCAGGGTTAGGGTTTGTGTTGGTAGAATCGAAGTTTAGGGTTAGGCTAAGTGTCAGGATTTCCTTTTGGGTTAGAATCGAGTGCATTTAGGGTTAAGGTTAGTGTTGAGATGGACGATTTAGTGTTAGGCTTAGAATCGAGCACATGAGGGTTAGAGTTATGCTTAGAATCCAGTTCATTTAGGCTTAGGGTTAGGGCTAGGGTTATTAGCGTCAGGATTAGAATCGAGAGCATTTAAGGATAGTGTTAGGGTTAGAGTTAGGTTTAGGGTTAGGTTTCGTAGAATTGAGAGTTAGGGTTAGGGTTAGGGTTAGAATCAAGCGCATTTTTAGTGTTAGGGGTTGGGTTAGGGTAAGGGTTAGAGTGCATATAGAAGTAGGGATAGGAGTAGGGTTAGGATTAGGGTTAGGGTTTGTGTTGGTAGAATCTAGGTTTAGGGTTGGTCTTAGGGTCAGAATTGCCTTTTGGGTTAAAGCCGAGTGCATTTAGGGTTAGGCTTAGTGTTGAGATTGACGATTTAGTGTTAGGGTTATAATCGAGCACATTATGCTTAGAGTTATGGTTAGAATCCAGTGCATTTAGGGTTAGGATTAGGGTTCGGGTTAGGGTTATGTTCAGGGTGAGGGTTAGAATCGAGTGCATTTAAGGATAGTGTTAGGGGTAGAGTTATGTGTAAGGTTAGCTTTCGTAGAATGGAGGGTTAGGTTTGGGTTAGGGTCAGGATTGCCTAATGGGTTAGAATCGAGTGCATTTAGGCTTGAGTTTAGTGTTGAGATTGACGATTTAGAGTTAGTGTGAGAATCAAGCACATTAGGATTAGAGTTATGGTTAGAATCCAGTGCATTTAGGGTTAGGATTAAGGTTAGGGTTAGGGTTATGTTTAGGGTGAGGGTTAGAATCGAGTGCATTTAAGGATAGTGTTAGGGTTAGAGTTAGGTATAGGGCTAGCTTTCGTAGAATCGAGGGTTAGTGTTAGGGTTAGGGTTAGGGTTAGGGTTAGTATTAGGGTTAGAATCAAGCGCATTTTTAGTGTTAGTGTTGGGGTTAGGGTTAGGGTTTGAGTGCTTTTAGGGGTAGGGGAGGAGTTGGGTTAGGATTAGGGTTAGGGTTTGTGTTGGTAGAATCGACGTTTTGGGTTAGGCTTAGGGTCAGGAGAGCATTTTGGGTCATAATTCAGAGCATTTAGGCTTAGGGTTAGTGTTGAAATTGATGATTTAGTTTTAGCGTTAGAATCAAGCACATTTAGGGATAGAGTTATGGTTAGAATTCGTTAGGGTTACGGTTAGTGTTAGGGTTAGGGGTATGGTAACAGTGCATTTAGCGGTAGGGGTTGGGGCATGGTTAGAATTAAGGTTAGGGTTAGTGTTGGTAGAATCAAGGTTTAGGGTTAGGCTCAGGGTCAGGATGGCCTTTTGGGATAGAATCGAGTGCATTTAAGCTTAGGGTTACTGTTGAGATTGACGAATTAGCGTTAGGGTTAGAATCAAGTACATTACAGTTAGAGTTATGGTTACAATCCAGTGCATTTAGGGTTAGGATTAAGGTTAGGGTTAGGGTTATGTTTAGGGTGAGGGTTAGAATCGAGTGCATTTAAGGATAGTGTTAGGGTTAGAGTTAGGTATAGGGCTAGCTTTCGTAGAATCGAGGGTTAGTGTTAGTGTTAGGGTTAGGGTTAGGGTTAGTATTAGGGTTAGAATCAAGCGCATTGTTAGTGTTAGTGTTGGGGTTAGGGTTAGGGTTTGAGTGCTTTTAGGGGTAGGGGAGGAGTTGGGTTAGGATTAGAGTTAGGGTTTGTGTTGGTAGAATCGACGTTTTGGGTTAGGCTTAGGTTCAGGAGAGCATTTTGGGTCATAATTCAGAGCATTTAGCCTTAGGGTTAGTGTTGAAATTGATGATTTACTTTTAGCGTTACAATCAAGCACATTTAGGGATAGAGTTATGGTTAGAATTCGTTAGGGTTACGGATAGTGTTAGGGTTAGGGGTATGGTAAGAGTGCATTTAGCGGTAGGGTTTGGGGCATGGTTAGAATTAAGGTTAGGGTTAGTGTTGGTAGAATCGAGGTTTAGGGTTGGCCTTAGGGTCAAGATTGCCTTTTGGGTTAGAGCCGAGTGCATTTAGGGTTAGGCTTAGTGTTGAGATTGACGATTTAGTGTTAGGGTTATAATCGAGCACATTATGGTTAGAGTTATGGTTAGAATCCAGTGCATTTAGGGTTTGGATTAGGGTTAGGGTTAGGGTTATGTTCAGGGTGAGGGTTAGAATCGAGTGCATTTAAGGATAGTGTTAGGGGTAGAATTATGTGTAAGGTTAGCTTTCGTAGAATGGAGGGTTAGGTTAGGGTTAGGGTCAGGATTGCCTAATGGGTTAGAATCGAGTGCATTTAGGCTTGAGGTTAGTGTTGAGATTGACGATTTAGAGTTAGTGTGAGAATCAAGCACATTAGGATTAGAGTTATGGTTAGAATCCAGTGCATTTAGGGTTAGGATTAAGGTTAGGGTTAGGGTTATGTTTAGGGTGAGGGTTAGAATCGAGTGCATTTAAGGATAGTGTTAGGGTTAGAGTTAGGTATAGGGCTAGTATTCGTAGAAACGAGGGTTAGTGTTAGGGTTAGGGTTAGGGTTCGTATTAGGGTTAGAATCAAGCGCATTTTTAGTGTTAGTGTTGGGGTTAGGGTTAGGGTTTGAGTGCATTTAGGGGTAGGGGAGGAGTTGGGTAAGGATTAGCGTTAGGGTTTGTGTTGGTAGAATCGACGTTTTGGGTTAGTCTTAGGGTCAGGAGAGCATTTTGGGTCATAATTCAGAGCATTTAGGCTTAGGGTTAGTGTTGAAATTGATGATTTAGTTTTAGCGTTAGAATCAAGCACATTTAGGGATAGAGTTATGGTTAGAATTCGTTAGGGTTACGGTTAGTGTTAGGGTTAGGGGTATGGTAAGAGTGCATTTAGCGGTAGGGGTTGGGGCATGGTTAGAATTAAGGTTAGGGTTAGTGTTGGTAGAATCAAGGTTTAGGGTTAGTCTCAGGGTCAGGATGGCCTTTTGGGATAGAATCGAGTGCATTTACGCTTCGGGTTACTGTTGAGATTGACGAATTAGCGTTAGGGTTACAATCAAGTACATTACAGTTAGAGTTATGGTTAGAATCCAGTGCATTTAGGGTCAGGTTTTGGCTTCTGGTTACGGTTATGTTTAGGGTGAGGGTTAGAATCGAGCGCATTTAAGGATAGTGTTAGGGTTAGAGTTAGGTTTAGGGTTAGCTTTCGTAGAATCGAGGGTTAGGGTTAGGGTTGGGGTTCGGGTTAGGGGTAGAATGAAGCACATTATTAGTATTAGAGTTGGGCTAGGCTTACGATTAGATTGCATTTAGGGGTAGGGGTAGGAGTAGGGTTAGGATTAGGGTTACGGTTTGTGGTGGTAGAATCGAGGTTTAGGGTTAGGCTTAGGGTCAGGATTGCCTTTTGGGTTAGAATCGAGTGCATTCCGGGTTAGAGTTAGTGATGAGATTGACGATTTAGTGTTAGGGTTAGAATCGAGCACATTTAGGGTTAGAGTTATGGTTAGAATTCGTTAGGGTTCGGGTTAGGGTTAGGGGAAGCGGTAGGGTAGGGGTTAGAATCACGCTCATTTTTAGTGTTAGGGTTACGGTTAGTGTTAGGTTTAGAGGGCATTTAGAGGTAGGGGTAGCGGTAGCATTAGGATTTGGGTTAGGGTTAGTGATGGTAGAATCGAGGTTTAGGTTTAGGCTTAGGGTCAGGACTGCGTTTTGGGTCAGAATCGAGTGTATTTAGGTTTTGGGTTAGTGTTCCAATTGACGATTTAGTGTTATGGTTTGAATCGAGCACATTTAGGGTTGGAGTTATGCTTAGAATTCAGTGCATTTAGGGTTAGGGTTAGGGTTAGGGTTAGATTTAGCGTCAGGGTTAGAATTGAGAGCTTTTAAGAATAGTGCTAGGGTTAGAGGTAGGTTTAGCTTTCATTTTCTTAGAATCGAGCTTTAGGGTTAAAGTTAGGCTTAGGGTGAGGGTGAGGGTTAGAATCAGGCGCATTTTTAGTGTTCTAGTTTTCTTCAGGGTATGGCTTAGAGTGCATTTAGGGGTAGGGGTAGGAGTAGGGTTAGGATTAGGGTTAAGGTTTTTGTTGGTAGAACCGAAGTTTAAGGTTAGGCGTAGCGTCAGGAATGGCTTTGGGTTAGAATCCAGTGCATTTAGGCTTAGGGATAGTGTTGAAATTGACGATTTAGTGTTAGGGTTAGAATCGAGCACATTATGGGTTAGAGTTTTGGTTAGAATTCGTTAGGGTTAGGGTTAGTGTTAGGGGTAGGGGTAGGGTTAGAGTGCATTTAGGGGTAGGGGTAGGGGTAGTGTTAGGATTAGGGTTAGGTTTGTGTTGGTAGAATCGAAGTTTATGGTTAGGCTTAGTGTCACGATTTCCTTTTGGCTTAGAATCGAGTGCATTTAGGGTTAGGGTTAGTGTTGAGATTGACGATTTAGGGTTAGGCTTAGAATCGAGCACATGAGGGTTAGAGTTATGGTTAGAATCCACTGCATTTAGGCTTAGGGTTAGGGTTAGGATTATTAGCGTCAGGATTAGAATCGAGAGCATTTAAGGATAGAGTTAGGGATAGAGTTAGGTTTACGGTAAGGTTTCGTAGAATTGAGGGTTAGGGTTAGGGTTAGGGTTAGAATCAAGCGCATTTTTAGTGTTAGGGGTTGGGTTAGGGTAAGGGTTAGAGTGCATATAGAGGTAGGGATAGAAGTAGGGTTAGGATTAGGGTTAGGTTTTCTGTTGGTAGAATCGTGGTTTAGGGTTGGCCTTAGGGTCAGGATTGCCTTTTGGGTTAGAGCCGAGTGCATTTAGGGTTAGGCTTAGTGTTGAGATTGACGATTTAGTGTTAGGGTTATAATCGAGCACATTATGGTTAGAGTTATGGTTAGAATCCAGTGCATTTAAGGGTACGATTAGGGTTAGGGTTAGGGTTATGTTTACGGTGAGGGTTAGAATCGAGTGCATTTAAGGATAGTGTTAGGGTTAGAGTTAGGTATAGGGCTAGTATTCGTAGAATCGATTGTTAGTGTTAGGGTTAGGGTTAGGGTTAGTATTAGGGTTAGAATCAAGCGCATTTTTAGTGTTAGTGTTGGGGTTAGGGTTAGGGTTTGAGTGCTTTTAGGGGTAGGGGAGGAGTTGGGTTAGGATTAGCGTTAGGGTTTGTGTTGGTAGAATCGACGTTTTGGGTTAGGCTTAGGGTCAGGAGAGCATTTTGGGTCATAATTCAGAGCATTTAGGCTTAGGGTTAGTGTTGAAATTGATGATTTAGTTTTAGCGTTAGAATCAAGCACATTTAGGGATAAAGTTATGGTTAGAATTCGTTAGGGTTACGGTTAGTGTTAGGGTTAGGGGTATGGTAAGAGTGCATTTAGCGGTAGGGGTTGGGGCATGGTTAGAATTAAGGTTAGGGTTAGTGTTGGTAGAATCAAGGTTTAGGGTTAGGCTCAGGGTCAGGATGGCCTTTTGGGATAGAATCGAGTGCATTTACGCTTAGGGTTACTGTTGAGATTGACGAATTAGCGTTAGGGTTAGAATCAAGTACATTACAGTTAGAGTTATGGTTAGAATCCAGTGCATTTAGGGTCAGGTTTTGGCTTCTGGTTACGGTTATGTTTAGGGTGAGGGTTAGAATCGAGCGCATTTAAGGATAGTGTTCGGGTTAGAGTTAGGTTTAGGGTTAGCTTTCGTAGAATCGAGGGTTAGGGTTAGGGTTGGGGTTCGGGTTAGGGGTAGAATGAAGCACATTATTAGTATTAGAGTTGGGCTAGGCTTACGATTAGATTGCATTTAGGGGTAGGGGTAGGAGTAGGGTTAGGATTAGGGTTACGGTTTGTGGTGGTAGAATCGAGGTTTAGGGTTAGGCTTAGGGTCAGGATTGCCTTTTGGGTTAGAATCGAGTGCATTCCGGGTTAGAGTTAGTGATGAGATTGACGATTTAGTGTTAGGGTTAAAATCGAGCACATTTAGCGTTAGAGTTATGGTTAGAATTCGTTAGGGTTAGGGTTAGGGGAAGCGGTAGGGTAGGGGTTAGAATCACGCTCATTTTTAGTGTTAGGGTTACGGTTAGTGTTAGGTTTAGAGGGCATTTAGAGGTAGGGGTAGCGGTAGCATTAGGATTTGGGTTAGGGTTAGTGATGGTAGAATCGAGGTTTAGGTTTAGGCTTAGGGTCAGGACTGCGTTTTGGATCAGAATCGAGTGTATTTAGGCTTTGGGTTAGTGTTCAAATTGACGATTCAGTGTTATGGTTTGAATCGAGCACATTTAGGGTTAGAGTTATGCTTAGAATTCAGTGCATTTAGGGTTAGGGTTAGATTTAGAGTCAGGGTTAGAATCGAGAGCTTTTAAGAATAGTGCTAGGGTTAGAGTTAGGTTTAGCTTTCGCTTTCTTAGAATCGAGGGTTAGGGTTAAGGTTAGGCTTAGGGTGAGGGTTAGAGTTAGAATCAGGCGCATTTTTAGTGTTCTAGTTTTCTTCAGGGTATGGCTTAGAGTGCATTTAGGGGTAGGGGTAGGAGTAGGGTTAGGATTAGGGTTAAGGTTTTTGTTGGTAGAATCGAAGTTTAAGGTTAGGCGTAGGGTCAGGAATGGCTTTGGGTTAGAATCCAGTGCATTTAGGCTTAGGGATAGTGTTGAAATTGACGATTTAGTGTTAGGGTTAGTAACGAGCACATTTAGGGTTAGAGTTTTGGTTAGAATTCGTTAGGGTTAGGGTTAGTGTTAGGGGTAGGTGTAGGGTTAGAGTGCATTTAGGGGTAGGGGTAGGGGTAGGGTTAGGATCAGGGTTAGGGTTTGTGTTGGTAGAATCGAAGTTTAGGGTTAGGCTAAGTGTCAGGATTTCCTTTTGGGTTAGAATCGAGTGCATTTAGGGTTAGGGTTAGTGTTGAGATGGACGATTTAGTGTTAGGCTTAGAATCGAGCACATGAGGGTTAGAGTTATGCTTAGAATCCAGTTCATTTAGGCTTAGGGTTAGGGCTAGGGTTATTAGCGTCAGGATTAGAATCGAGAGCATTTAAGGATAGTGTTAGGGTTAGAGTTAGGTTTAGGGTTAGGTTTCGTAGAATTGAGGGTTAGGGTTAGGGTTAGGGTTAGAATCAAGCGCATTTTTAGTGTTAGGGGTTGGGTTAGGGTAAGGGTTAGAGTGCATATAGAAGTAGGGATAGGAGTAGGGTTAGGATTAGGGTTAGGGTTTGTGTTGGTAGAATCGAGGTTTAGGGTTGGTCTTAGGGTCAGAATTGCCTTTTGGGTTAAAGCCGAGTGCATTTAGGGTTAGGCTTAGTGTTGAGATTGACGATTTAGTGTTAGGGTTATAATCGAGCACATTATGCTTAGAGTTATGGTTAGAATCCAGTGCATTTAGGGTTAGGATTAGGGTTCGGGTTAGGGTTATGTTCAGGGTGAGGGTTAGAATCGAGTGCATTTAAGGATAGTGTTAGGGGTAGAGTTATGTGTAAGGTTAGCTTTCGTAGAATGGAGGGTTAGGTTTGGGTTAGGGTCAGGATTGCCTAATGGGTTAGAATAGAGTGCATTTAGTCTTGAGTTTAGTGTTGAGATTGACGATTTAGAGTTAGTGCGAGAATCAAGCACATTAGGATTAGAGTTATGGTTAGAATCCAGTGCATTTAGGGTTAGGATTAAGGTTAGGGTTAGGGTTATGTTTAGGGTGAGGGTTAGAATCGAGTGCATTTAAGGATAGTGTTAGGGTTAGAGTTAGGTATAGGGCTAGTATTCGTAGAAACGAGGGTTAGTGTTAGGGTTAGGCTTAGGGTTCGTATTAGGGTTAGAATCAAGCGCATTTTTAGTGTTAGTGTTGGGGTTAGGGTTAGGGTTTGAGTGCTTTTAGGGGTAGGGGAGGAGTTGGGTTAGGATTAGCGTTAGGGTTTGTGTTGGTAGAATCGACGTTTTGGGTTAGGCTTAGGGTCAGGAGAGCATTTTGGGTCATAATTCAGAGCATTTAGGCTTAGGGTTAGTGTTGAAATTGATGATTTACTTTTAGCGTTAGAATCAAGCACATTTAGGGATAGAGTTATGGTTAGAATTCGTTAGGGTTACGGTTAGTGTTAGGGTTAGGGGTATGGTAAGAGTGCATTTAGCGGTAGGGGTTGGGGCATGGTTAGAATTAAGGTTAGGGTTAGTGTTGGTAGAATCAAGGTTTAGGGTTAGGCTCAGGGTCAGGATGGCCTTTTGGGATAGAATCGAGTGCATTTACGCTTCGGGTTACTGTTGAGATTGACGAATTAGCGTTAGGGTTACAATCAAGTACATTACAGTTAGAGTTATGGTTAGAATCCAGTGCATTTAGGGTCAGGTTTTGGCTTCTGGTTACGGTTATGTTTAGGGTGAGGGTTAGAATCGAGCGCATTTAAGGATAGTGTTAGGGTTAGAGTTAGGTTTAGGGTTAGCTTTCGTAGAATCGAGGGTTAGGGTTAGGGTTGGGGTTCGGGTTAGGGGTAGAATGAAGCACATTATTAGTATTAGAGTTGGGCTAGGCTTACGATTAGATTGCATTTAGGGGTAGGGGTAGGAGTAGGGTTAGGATTAGGGTTACGGTTTGTGGTGGTAGAATCGAGGTTTAGGGTTAGGCTTAGGGTCAGGATTGCCTTTTGGGTTAGAATCGAGTGCATTCCGGGTTAGAGTTAGTGATGAGATTGACGATTTAGTGTTAGGGTTAAAATCGAGCACATTTAGCGTTAGAGTTATGGTTAGAATTCGTTAGGGTTAGGGTTAGGGGAAGCGGTAGGGTAGGGGTTAGAATCACGCTCATTTTTAGTGTTAGGGTTACGGTTAGTGTTAGGTTTAGAGGGCATTTAGAGGTAGGGGTAGCGGTAGCATTAGGATTTGGGTTAGGGTTAGTGATGGTAGAATCGAGGTTTAGGTTTAGGCTTAGGGTCAGGACTGCGTTTTGGATCAGAATCGAGTGTATTTAGGCTTTGGGTTAGTGTTGAAATTGACGATTCAGTGTTATGGTTTGAATCGAGCACATTTAGGGTTAGAGTTATGCTTAGAATTCAGTGCATTTAGGGTTAGGGTTAGATTTAGCGTCAGGGTTAGAATCGAGAGCTTTTAAGAATAGTGCTAGGGTTAGAGTTAGGTTTAGCTTTCGCTTTCTTAGAATCGAGGGTTGGGGTTAAGGTTAGGCTTAGGGTGAGGGTTAGAGTTAGAATCAGGCGCATTTTTAGTGTTCTAGTTTTCTTCAGGGTATGGCTTAGAGTGCATTTAGGGGTAGGGGTAGGAGTAGGGTTAGGATTAGGGTTAAGGTTTTTGTTGGTAGAATCGAAGTTTAAGGTTAGGCGTAGGGTCTGGAATGGCTTTGGGTTAGAATCCAGTGCATTTAGGCTTAGGGATAGTGTTGAAATTGACGATTTAGTGTTAGGGTTAGTAACGAGCACATTTAGGGTTAGAGTTTTGGTTAGAATTCGTTAGGGTTAGGGTTAGTGTTAGGGGTAGGGGTAGGGTTAGAGTGCATTTAGGGGTAGGAGTAGGGGTAGGGTTAGGATCAGGGTTAGGGTTTGTGTTGGTAGAATCGAAGTTTAGGGTTAGGCTAAGTGTCAGGATTTCCTTTTGGGTTAGAATCGAGTGCATTTAGGGTTAGGGTTAGTGTTGAGATGGACGATTTAGTGTTAGGCTTCGAATCGAGCACATGAGGGTTAGAGTTATGCTTAGAATCCAGTTCATTTAGGCTTAGGGTTAGGGCTAGGGTTATTAGCGTCAGGATTAGAATCTAGAGCATTTAAGGATAGTGTTAGGGTTAGAGTTAGGTTTAGGGTTAGGTTTCGTAGAATTGAGGGTTAGGGTTAGGGTTAGGGTTAGAATCAAGCGCATTTTTAGTGTTAGGGGTTGGGTTAGGGTAAGGGTTAGAGTGCATATAGAGGTAGGGATAGGAGTAGGGTTAGGATTAGGGTTAGGGTTTGTGTTGGTAGAATCGAGGTTTAGGGTTGGTCTTAGGGTCAGAATTGCCTTTTGGGTTAAAGCCGAGTGCATTTAGGGTTAGGCTTAGTGTTGAGATTGACGATTTAGTGTTAGGGTTATAATCGAGCACATTATGCTTAGAGTTATGGTTAGAATCCAGTGCATTTAGGGTTAGGATTAGGGTTCGGGTTAGGGTTATGTTCAGGGTGAGGGTTAGAATCGAGTGCATTTAAGGATAGTGTTAGGGGTAGAGTTATGTGTAAGGTTAGCTTTCGTAGAATGGTGGGTTAGGTTTGGGTTAGGGTCAGGATTGCCTAATGGGTTAGAATCGAGTGCATTTAGGCTTGAGTTTAGTGTTGAGATTGACGATTTAGAGTTAGTGTGAGAATCAAGCACATTAGGATTAGAGTTATGGTTAGAATCCAGTGCATTTAGGGTTAGGATTAAGGTTAGGGTTAGGGTTATGTTTAGGGTGAGGGTTAGAATCGAGTGCATTTAAGGATAGTGTTAGGGTTAGAGTTAGGTATAGGGCTAGCTTTCGTAGAATCGAGGGTTAGTGTTAGGGTTAGGGTTAGGGTTAGGGTTAGTATTAGGGTTAGAATCAAGCGCATTTTTAGTGTTAGTGTTGGGGTTAGGGTTAGGGTTTGAGTGCTTTTAGGGGTAGGGGAGGAGTTGGGTTAGGATTAGGGTTAGGGTTTGTGTTGGTAGAATCGACGTTTTGGGTTAGGCTTAGGGTCAGGAGAGCATTTTGGGTCATAATTCAGAGCATTTAGGCTTAGGGTTAGTGTTGAAATTGATGATTTAGTTTTAGCGTTAGAATCAAGCACATTTAGGGATAGAGTTATGGTTAGAATTCGTTAGGGTTACGGTTAGTGTTAGGGTTAGGGGTATGGTAACAGTGCATTTAGCGGTAGGGGTTGGGGCATGGTTAGAATTAAGGTTAGGGTTAGTGTTGGTAGAATCAAGGTTTAGGGTTAGGCTCAGGGTCAGGATGGCCTTTTGGGATAGAATCGAGTGCATTTAAGCTTAGGGTTACTGTTGAGATTGACGAATTAGCGTTAGGGTTAGAATCAAGTACATTACAGTTAGAGTTATGGTTACAATCCAGTGCATTTAGGGTTAGGATTAAGGTTAGGGTTAGGGTTATGTTTAGGGTGAGGGTTAGAATCGAGTGCATTTAAGGATAGTGTTAGGGTTAGAGTTAGGTATAGGGCTAGCTTTCGTAGAATCGAGGGTTAGTGTTAGTGTTAGGGTTAGGGTTAGGGTTAGTATTAGGGTTAGAATCAAGCGCATTGTTAGTGTTAGTGTTGGGGTTAGGGTTAGGGTTTGAGTGCTTTTAGGGGTAGGGGAGGAGTTGGGTTAGGATTAGAGTTAGGGTTTGTGTTGGTAGAATCGACGTTTTGGGTTAGGCTTAGGTTCAGGAGAGCATTTTGGGTCATAATTCAGAGCATTTAGCCTTAGGGTTAGTGTTGAAATTGATGATTTACTTTTAGCGTTACAATCAAGCACATTTAGGGATAGAGTTATGGTTAGAATTCGTTAGGGTTACGGATAGTGTTAGGGTTAGGGGTATGGTAAGAGTGCATTTAGCGGTAGGGGTTGGGGCATGGTTAGAATTAAGGTTAGGGTTAGTGTTGGTAGAATCGAGGTTTAGGGTTGGCCTTAGGGTCAAGATTGCCTTTTGGGTTAGAGCCGAGTGCATTTAGGGTTAGGCTTAGTGTTGAGATTGACGATTTAGTGTTAGGGTTATAATCGAGCACATTATGGTTAGAGTTATGGTTAGAATCCAGTGCATTTAGGGTTTGGATTAGGGTTAGGGTTAGGGTTATGTTCAGGGTGAGGGTTAGAATCGAGCGCATTAAAGGATAGTGTTAGAGTTAGAGTTAGGTTTAGGGTTAGCTTTCGTAGAATCGAGGGTTAGGGTTACGGTTGGGGTTCAGGTTAGGATTAGAATGAAGCACATTATTAGTATTAGAGTTGGGGTAGGCTTATGATTAGATTGCATTTTGGGGTAGGGGTAGGAGTTGGGTTACGTTTTGTGGTGGTAGAATCGAGGTTTAGGGTTAGGCTTAGGGTCAGGATTGCCTTTTGGGTTAGAATCGAGTGCATTCCGGGTTAGAGTTAGTGATGAGATTGACGATTTAGTGTTAGGGTTAGAATCGAGCACATTTAGGGTTAGAGTTATCGTTAGAATTCGTTAGGGTTCGGGTTAGGGTTAGGGGAAGCGGTAGGGTAGGGGTTTGAATCACGCTCTTTTTTAGTGTTAGGGTTACGGTTAGTGTTAGGCTTAGAGGGCATTTAGAGGTAGGGGTAGCGGTAGGATTAGGATTTGGGTTAGGGTTAGTGATGGTAGAATCGAGGTTTAGGTTTAGGCTTAGGGTCAGGACTGCGTTTTGGGTCAGAATCGAGTGTATTTAGGTATTGGGTTAGTGTTCCAATTGACGATTTAGTGTTATGGTTTGAATCGAGCACATTTAGGGTTGGAGTTATGGTTAGAATTCAGTGCATTTAGGGTTAGGGTTAGGGTTAGGGTTAGATTTAGCGTCAGGGTTAGAATTGAGAGCTTTTAAGAATAGTGCTAGGGTTAGAGGTAGGTTTAGCTTTCATTTTCTTAGAATCGAGCTTTAGGGTTAAAGTTAGGCTTAGGGTGAGGGTGAGGGTTAGAATCAGGCGCATTTTTAGTGTTCTAGTTTTCTTGAGGGTATGGCTTAGAGTGCATTTAGGGGTAGGGGTAGGAGTAGGGTTAGGATTAGGGTTAAGGTTTTTGTTGGTAGAATCGAAGTTTAAGGTTAGTCGTAGGGTCAGGAATGGCTTTGGGTTAGAATCCAGTGCATTTAGGCTTAGGGATAGTGTTGAAATTGACGATTTAGTGTTAGGGTTAGAATCGAGCACATTATGGGTTAGAGTTTTGGTTAGAATTCGTTAGGGTTAGGGTTAGTGTTAGGGTTAGGGGTAGGTTTAGAGTGCATTTAGGGGTAGGGGTAGGGGTAGTGTTAGGATTAGGGTTAGGTTTGTGTTGGTAGAATCGAAGTTTATGGTTAGGCTTAGTGTCACGATTTCCTTTTGGGTTAGAATCGAGTGCATTTAGGGTTAGGGTTAGTGTTGAGATTGACGATTTAGTGTTAGGGTTATAATCGAGCACATTATGGTTAGAGTTGTGGTTAGAATCCAGTGCATTTAGGGTTAGGATTAAGGTTAGGGTTAGGGTTATGTTCAGGGTGAGGGTTAGAATCGAGTGCATTTAAGGATAGTGTTAGGGGTAGAGTTATGTGTAAGGTTAGCTTTCGTAGAATGGAGGGTTAGGTTAGGGTTAGGGTCAGGATTTCCTAATGGGTTAGAATCGAGTGCATTTAGGCTTGAGGTTAGTGTTGAGATTGACGATTTAGAGTTAGTGTGAGAATCAAGCACATTAGTATTAGAGTTATGGTTAGAATCCAGTGCATTTAGGGTTAGGATTAAGGTTAGGGTTAGGGTTATGTTTAGGGTGAGGGTTAGAATCGAGTGCATTTAAGGATAGTGTTAGGGTTAGAGTTAGGTATAGGGCTAGCTTTCGTAGAATCGAGGGTTAGTGTTAGTGTTAGGGTTAGGGTTAGGGTTAGTATTAGGGTTAGAATCAAGCGCATTGTTAGTGTTAGTGTTGGGGTTAGGGTTAGGGTTTGAGTGCTTTTAGGGGTAGGGGAGGAGTTGGGTTAGGATTAGAGTTAGGGTTTGTGTTGGTAGAATCGACGTTTTGGGTTAGGCTTAGGTTCAGGAGAGCATTTTGGGTCATAATTCAGAGCATTTAGCCTTAGGGTTAGTGTTGAAATTGATGATTTACTTTTAGCGTTACAATCAAGCACATTTAGGGATAGAGTTATGGTTAGAATTCGTTAGGGTTACGGATAGTGTTAGGGTTAGGGGTATGGTAAGAGTGCATTTAGCGGTAGGGGTTGGGGCATGGTTAGAATTAAGGTTAGGGTTAGTGTTGGTAGAATCGAGGTTTAGGGTTGGCCTTAGGGTCAAGATTGCCTTTTGGGTTAGAGCCGAGTGCATTTAGGGTTAGGCTTAGTGTTGAGATTGACGATTTAGTGTTAGGGTTATAATCGAGCACATTATGGTTAGAGTTATGGTTAGAATCCAGTGCATTTAGGGTTTGGATTAGGGTTAGGGTTAGGGTTATGTTCAGGGTGAGGGTTAGAATCGAGCGCATTAAAGGATAGTGTTAGAGTTAGAGTTAGGTTTAGGGTTAGCTTTCGTAGAATCGAGGGTTAGGGTTACGGTTGGGGTTCAGGTTAGGATTAGAATGAAGCACATTATTAGTATTAGAGTTGGGGTAGGCTTATGATTAGATTGCATTTTGGGGTAGGGGTAGGAGTTGGGTTACGTTTTGTGGTGGTAGAATCGAGGTTTAGGGTTAGGCTTAGGGTCAGGATTGCCTTTTGGGTTAGAATCGAGTGCATTCCGGGTTAGAGTTAGTGATGAGATTGACGATTTAGTGTTAGGGTTAGAATCGAGCACATTTAGGGTTAGAGTTATCGTTAGAATTCGTTAGGGTTCGGGTTAGGGTTAGGGGAAGCGGTAGGGTAGGGGTTTGAATCACGCTCTTTTTTAGTGTTAGGGTTACGGTTAGTGTTAGGCTTAGAGGGCATTTAGAGGTAGGGGTAGCGGTAGGATTAGGATTTGGGTTAGGGTTAGTGATGGTAGAATCGAGGTTTAGGTTTAGGCTTAGGGTCAGGACTGCGTTTTGGGTCAGAATCGAGTGTATTTAGGTATTGGGTTAGTGTTCCAATTGACGATTTAGTGTTATGGTTTGAATCGAGCACATTTAGGGTTGGAGTTATGGTTAGAATTCAGTGCATTTAGGGTTAGGGTTAGGGTTAGGGTTAGATTTAGCGTCAGGGTTAGAATTGAGAGCTTTTAAGAATAGTGCTAGGGTTAGAGGTAGGTTTAGCTTTCATTTTCTTAGAATCGAGCTTTAGGGTTAAAGTTAGGCTTAGGGTGAGGGTGAGGGTTAGAATCAGGCGCATTTTTAGTGTTCTAGTTTTCTTGAGGGTATGGCTTAGAGTGCATTTAGGGGTAGGGGTAGGAGTAGGGTTAGGATTAGGGTTAAGGTTTTTGTTGGTAGAATCGAAGTTTAAGGTTAGTCGTAGGGTCAGGAATGGCTTTGGGTTAGAATCCAGTGCATTTAGGCTTAGGGATAGTGTTGAAATTGACGATTTAGTGTTAGGGTTAGAATCGAGCACATTATGGGTTAGAGTTTTGGTTAGAATTCGTTAGGGTTAGGGTTAGTGTTAGGGTTAGGGGTAGGTTTAGAGTGCATTTAGGGGTAGGGGTAGGGGTAGTGTTAGGATTAGGGTTAGGTTTGTGTTGGTAGAATCGAAGTTTATGGTTAGGCTTAGTGTCACGATTTCCTTTTGGGTTAGAATCGAGTGCATTTAGGGTTAGGGTTAGTGTTGAGATTGACGATTTAGTGTTAGGGTTATAATCGAGCACATTATGGTTAGAGTTGTGGTTAGAATCCAGTGCATTTAGGGTTAGGATTAAGGTTAGGGTTAGGGTTATGTTCAGGGTGAGGGTTAGAATCGAGTGCATTTAAGGATAGTGTTAGGGGTAGAGTTATGTGTAAGGTTAGCTTTCGTAGAATGGAGGGTTAGGTTAGGGTTAGGGTCAGGATTTCCTAATGGGTTAGAATCGAGTGCATTTAGGCTTGAGGTTAGTGTTGAGATTGACGATTTAGAGTTAGTGTGAGAATCAAGCACATTAGTATTAGAGTTATGGTTAGAATCCAGTGCATTTAGGGTTAGGATTAAGGTTAGGGTTAGGGTTATGTTTAGGGTGAGGGTTAGAATCGAGTGCATTTAAGGATAGTGTTAGGGTTAGAGTTAGGTATAGGGCTAGCTTTCGTAGAATCGAGGGTTAGTGTTAGTGTTAGGGTTAGGGTTAGGGTTAGTATTAGGGTTAGAATCAAGCGCATTGTTAGTGTTAGTGTTGGGGTTAGGGTTAGGGTTTGAGTGCTTTTAGGGGTAGGGGAGGAGTTGGGTTAGGATTAGAGTTAGGGTTTGTGTTGGTAGAATCGACGTTTTGGGTTAGGCTTAGGTTCAGGAGAGCATTTTGGGTCATAATTCAGAGCATTTAGCCTTAGGGTTAGTGTTGAAATTGATGATTTACTTTTAGCGTTACAATCAAGCACATTTAGGGATAGAGTTATGGTTAGAATTCGTTAGGGTTACGGATAGTGTTAGGGTTAGGGGTATGGTAAGAGTGCATTTAGCGGTAGGGGTTGGGGCATGGTTAGAATTAAGGTTAGGGTTAGTGTTGGTAGAATCGAGGTTTAGGGTTGGCCTTAGGGTCAAGATTGCCTTTTGGGTTAGAGCCGAGTGCATTTAGGGTTAGGCTTAGTGTTGAGATTGACGATTTAGTGTTAGGGTTATAATCGAGCACATTATGGTTAGAGTTATGGTTAGAATCCAGTGCATTTAGGGTTTGGATTAGGGTTAGGGTTAGGGTTATGTTCAGGGTGAGGGTTAGAATCGAGCGCATTAAAGGATAGTGTTAGAGTTAGAGTTAGGTTTAGGGTTAGCTTTCGTAGAATCGAGGGTTAGGGTTACGGTTGGGGTTCAGGTTAGGATTAGAATGAAGCACATTATTAGTATTAGAGTTGGGGTAGGCTTATGATTAGATTGCATTTTGGGGTAGGGGTAGGAGTTGGGTTACGTTTTGTGGTGGTAGAATCGAGGTTTAGGGTTAGGCTTAGGGTCAGGATTGCCTTTTGGGTTAGAATCGAGTGCATTCCGGGTTAGAGTTAGTGATGAGATTGACGATTTAGTGTTAGGGTTAGAATCGAGCACATTTAGGGTTAGAGTTATCGTTAGAATTCGTTAGGGTTCGGGTTAGGGTTAGGGGAAGCGGTAGGGTAGGGGTTTGAATCACGCTCTTTTTTAGTGTTAGGGTTACGGTTAGTGTTAGGCTTAGAGGGCATTTAGAGGTAGGGGTAGCGGTAGGATTAGGATTTGGGTTAGGGTTAGTGATGGTAGAATCGAGGTTTAGGTTTAGGCTTAGGGTCAGGACTGCGTTTTGGGTCAGAATCGAGTGTATTTAGGTATTGGGTTAGTGTTCCAATTGACGATTTAGTGTTATGGTTTGAATCGAGCACATTTAGGGTTGGAGTTATGGTTAGAATTCAGTGCATTTAGGGTTAGGGTTAGGGTTAGGGTTAGATTTAGCGTCAGGGTTAGAATTGAGAGCTTTTAAGAATAGTGCTAGGGTTAGAGGTAGGTTTAGCTTTCATTTTCTTAGAATCGAGCTTTAGGGTTAAAGTTAGGCTTAGGGTGAGGGTGAGGGTTAGAATCAGGCGCATTTTTAGTGTTCTAGTTTTCTTGAGGGTATGGCTTAGAGTGCATTTAGGGGTAGGGGTAGGAGTAGGGTTAGGATTAGGGTTAAGGTTTTTGTTGGTAGAATCGAAGTTTAAGGTTAGTCGTAGGGTCAGGAATGGCTTTGGGTTAGAATCCAGTGCATTTAGGCTTAGGGATAGTGTTGAAATTGACGATTTAGTGTTAGGGTTAGAATCGAGCACATTATGGGTTAGAGTTTTGGTTAGAATTCGTTAGGGTTAGGGTTAGTGTTAGGGTTAGGGGTAGGTTTAGAGTGCATTTAGGGGTAGGGGTAGGGGTAGTGTTAGGATTAGGGTTAGGTTTGTGTTGGTAGAATCGAAGTTTATGGTTAGGCTTAGTGTCACGATTTCCTTTTGGGTTAGAATCGAGTGCATTTAGGGTTAGGGTTAGTGTTGAGATTGACGATTTAGTGTTAGGGTTATAATCGAGCACATTATGGTTAGAGTTGTGGTTAGAATCCAGTGCATTTAGGGTTAGGATTAAGGTTAGGGTTAGGGTTATGTTCAGGGTGAGGGTTAGAATCGAGTGCATTTAAGGATAGTGTTAGGGGTAGAGTTATGTGTAAGGTTAGCTTTCGTAGAATGGAGGGTTAGGTTAGGGTTAGGGTCAGGATTTCCTAATGGGTTAGAATCGAGTGCATTTAGGCTTGAGGTTAGTGTTGAGATTGACGATTTAGAGTTAGTGTGAGAATCAAGCACATTAGTATTAGAGTTATGGTTAGAATCCAGTGCATTTAGGGTTAGGATTAAGGTTAGGGTTAGGGTTATGTTTAGGGTGAGGGTTAGAATCGAGTGCATTTAAGGATAGTGTTAGGGTTAGAGTTAGGTATAGGGCTAGTATTCGTAGAAACGAGGGTTAGTGTTAGGGTTAGGGTTAGGGTTCGTATTAGGGTTAGAATCAAGCGCATTTTTAGTGTTAGTGTTGGGGTTAGGGTTAGGGTTTGAGTGCTTTTAGGGGTAGGGGAGGAGTTGGGTTAGGATTAGCGTTAGGGTTTGTGTTGGTAGAATCGACGTTTTGGGTTAGGCTTAGGGTCAGGAGAGCATTTTGGGTCATAATTCAGAGCATTTAGGCTTAGGGTTAGTGTTGAAATTGATGATTTTGTTTTAGCGTTAGAATCAAGCACATTTAGGGATAGAGTTATGGTTAGAATTCGTTAGGGTTACGGTTAGTGTTAGGGTTAGGGGTATGGTAAGAGTGCATTTAGCGGTAGGGGTTGGGGCATGGTTAGAATTAAGGTTAGGGTTAGTGTTGGTAGAATCGAGGTTTAGGGTTAGGCTCAGGGTCAGGATTGCCTTTTGGGATAGAATCGAGTGCATTTAGGCTTACGGTTACTGTTGAGATTGACGAATTAGCGTTAGGGTTAGAATCAAGTACATTACAGTTAGAGTTATGGTTAGAATCCAGTGCATTTAGGGTCAGGTTTTGGCTTCTGGTTACGGTTATGTTTAGGGTGAGGGTTAGAATCGAGCGCATTTAAGGATAGTGTTAGGGTTAGAGTTAGGTTTAGGGTTAGCTTTCGTAGAATCGAGGGTTAGGGTAAGGGTTGGGGTTCGGGTTAGGGGTAGAATGAAGCACATTATTAGTATTAGAGTTGGGGTAGGCTTACGATTAGATTGCATTTAGGGGTAGGGGTAGGAGTAGGGTTAGGATTAGGGTTACGGTTTGTGGTGGTAGAATCGAGGTTTAGGGTTAGGCTTAGGGTCAGGATTGCCTTTTGGGTTAGAATCGAGTGCATTCCGGGTTAGAGTTAGTGATGAGATTGACGATTTAGTGTTAGGGTTAAAATCGAGCACATTTAGCGTTAGAATTATGGTTAGAATTCGTTAGGGTTAGGGTTAGGGGAAGCGGTAGGGTAGGGGTTAGAATCACGCTCATTTTTAGTGTTAGGGTTACGGTTAGTGTTAGGTTTAGAGGGCATTTAGAGGTAGGGGTAGCGGTAGCATTAGGATTTGGGTTAGGGTTAGTGATGGTAGAATCGAGGTTTAGGTTTAGGCTTAGGGTCAGGACTGCGTTTTGGATCAGAATCGAGTGTATTTAGGCTTTGGGTTAGTGTTCAAATTGACGATTCAGTGTTATGGTTTGAATCGAGCACATTTAGGGTTAGAGTTATGCTTAGAATTCAGTGCATTTAGGGTTAGCGTTAGATTTAGAGTCAGGGTTAGAATCGAGAGCTTTTAAGAATAGTGCTAGGGTTAGAGTTAGGTTTAGCTTTCGCTTTCTTAGAATCGAGGGTTAGGGTTAAGGTTAGGCTTAGGGTGAGGGTTAGAGTTAGAATCAGGCGCATTTTTAGTGTTCTAGTTTTCTTCAGGGTATGGCTTAGAGTGCATTTAGGGGTAGGGGTAGGAGTAGGGTTAGGATTAGGGTTAAGGTTTTTGTTGGTAGAATCGAAGTTTAAGGTTAGGCGTAGGGTCTGGAATGGCTTTGGGTTAGAATCCAGTGCATTTAGGCTTAGGGATAGTGTTGAAATTGACGATTTAGTGTTAGGGTTAGTAACGAGCACATTATGGGTTAGAGTTTTGGTTAGAATTCGTTAGGGTTAGGGTTAGTGTTAGGGGTAGGGGTAGGGTTAGAGTGCATTTAGGGGTAGGGTTAGGGGTAGGGTTAGGATCAGGGTTAGGGTTTGTGTTGGTAGAATCGAAGTTTAGGGTTAGGCTAAGTGTCAGGATTTCCTTTTGGGTTAGAATCGAGTGCATTTAGGGTTAGGGTTAGTGTTGAGATGGACGATTTAGTGTTAGGCTTAGAATCGAGCACATGAGGGTTAGAGTTATGCTTAGAATCCAGTTCATTTAGGCTTAGGGTTAGGGCTAGGGTTATTAGCGTCAGGATTAGAATCGAGAGCATTTAAGGATAGTGTTAGGGTTAGAGTTAGGTTTAGGGTTAGGTTTCGTAGAATTGAGGGTTAGGGTTAGGGTTAGGGTTAGAATCAAGCGCATTTTCAGTGTTAGGGGTTGGGTTAGGGTAAGGGTTAGAGTGCATATAGAAGTAGGGATAGGAGTAGGGTTAGGATTAGGGTTAGGGTTTGTGTTGGTAGAATCGAGGTTTAGGGTTGGTCTTAGGGTCAGAATTGCCTTTTGGGTTAAAGCCGAGTGCATTTAGGGTTAGGCTTAGTGTTGAGATTGACGATTTAGTGTTAGGGTTATAATCGAGCACATTATGCTTAGAGTTATGGTTAGAATCCAGTGCATTTAGGGTTAGGATTAGGGTTCGGGTTAGGGTTATGTTCAGGGTGAGGGTTAGAATCGAGTGCATTTAAGGATAGTGTTAGGGGTAGAGTTACGTGTAAGGTTAGCTTTCGTAGAATGGAGGGTTAGGTTTGGGTTAGGGTCAGGATTGCCTAATGGGTTAGAATCGAGTGCATTTAGGCTTGAGGTTAGTGTTGAGATTGACGATTTAGAGTTAGTGTGAGAATCAAGCACATTAGGATTAGAGTTATGGTTAGAATCCAGTGCATTTAGGGTTAGGATTAAGGTTAGGGTTAGGGTTATGTTTAGGGTGAGGGTTAGAATCGAGTGCATTTAAGGATAGTGTTAGGGTTAGAGTTAGGTATAGGGCTAGTATTCGTAGAAACGAGGGTTAGTGTTAGGGTTAGGGTTAGGGTTCGTATTAGGGTTAGAATCAAGCGCATTTTTAGTGTTAGTGTTTGGGTTAGGGTTAGGGTTTGAGTGCTTTTAGGGGTAGGGGAGGAGTTGGGTTAGGATTAGCGTTAGGGTTTGTGTTGGTAGAATCGACGTTTTGTGTTAGGCTTAGGGTCAGGAGAGCATTTTGGGTCATAATTCAGAGCATTTAGGCTTAGGGTTAGTGTTGAAATTGATGATTTAGTTTTAGCGTTAGAATCAAGCACATTTAGGGATAGAGTTATGGTTAGAATTCGTTAGGGTTACGGTTAGTGTTAGGGTTAGGGGTATGGTAAGAGTGCATTTAGCGGTAGGGGTTGGGGCATGGTTAGAATTAAGGTTAGGGTTAGTGTTGGTAGAATCGAGGTTTAGGGTTAGGCTCAGGGTCAGGATGGCCTTTTGGGATAGAATCGAGTGCATTTACGCTTCGGGTTACTGTTGAGATTGACGAATTAGCGTTAGGGTTAGAATCAAGTACATTACAGTTAGAGTTATGGTTAGAATCCAGTGCATTTAGGGTCAGGTTTTGGCTTCTGGTTACGGTTATGTTTAGGGTGAGGGTTAGAATCGAGTGCATTTAAGGATAGTGTTAGGGTTAGAGTTAGGTATAGGGCTAGTATTCGTAGAAACGAGGGTTAGTGTTAGGGTTAGGGTTAGGGTTCGTATTAGGGTTAGAATCAAGCGCATTTTTAGTGTTAGTGTTGGGGTTAGGGTTAGGGTTTGAGTGCTTTTAGGGGTAGGGGAGGAGTTGGGTTAGGATTAGCGTTAGGGTTTGTGTTGGTAGAATCGACGTTTTGGGTTAGGCTTAGGGTCAGGAGAGCATTTTGGGTCATAATTCAGAGCATTTAGGCTTAGGGTTAGTGTTGAAATTGATGATTTAGTTTTAGCGTTAGAATCAAGCACATTTAGGGATAGAGTTATGGTTAGAATTCGTTAGGGTTACGGTTAGTGTTAGGGTTAGGGGTATGGTAAGAGTGCATTTAGCGGTAGGGGTTGGGGCATGGTTAGAATTAAGGTTAGGGTTAGTGTTGGTAGAATCGAGGTTTAGGGTTGGCCTTAGGGTCAAGATTGCCTTTTGGGTTAGAGCCGAGTGCATTTAGGGTTAGGCTTAGTGTTGAGATTGACGATTTAGTGTTAGGGTTATAATCGAGCACATTATGGTTAGAGTTATGGTTAGAATCCAGTGCATTTAGGGTTAGGATTAGGGTTAGGGTTAGGGTTATGTTCAGGGTGAGGGTTAGAATCGAGTGCATTTAAGGATAGTGTTAGGGGTAGAATTATGTGTAAGGTTAGCTTTCGTAGAATGGAGGGTTAGGTTAGGGTTAGGGTCAGGATTGCCTAATGGGTTAGAATCGAGTGCATTTAGGCTTGAGGTTAGTGTTGAGATTGACGATTTAGAGTTAGTGTGAGAATCAAGCACATTAGGATTAGAGTTATGGTTAGAATCCAGTGCATTTAGGGTTAGGATTAAGGTTAGGGTTAGGGTTATGTTTAGGGTGAGGGTTAGAATCGAGTGCATTTAAGGATAGTGTTAGGGTTAGAGTTAGGTATAGGGCTAGTATTCGTAGAAACGAGGGTTAGTGTTAGGGTTAGGGTTAGGGTTCGTATTAGGGTTAGAATCAAGCGCATTTTTAGTGTTAGTGTTGGGGTTAGGGTAAGGTTTTGAGTGCTTTTAACGGTAGGGGAGGAGTTGGGTTAGGATTAGCGTTAGGGTTTGTGTTGGTAGAATCGACGTTTTGGGTTAGGCTTAGGGTCAGGAGAGCATTTTGGGTCATAATTCAGAGCATTTAGGCTTAGGGTTAGTGTTGAAATTGATGATTTAGTTTTAGCGTTAGAATCAAGCACATTTAGGGATAAAGTTATGGTTAGAATTCGTTAGGGTTATGGTTAGTGTTAGGGTTAGGGGTATGGTAAGAGTGCATTTAGCGGTAGGGGTTGGGGCATGGTTAGAATTAAGGTTAGGGTTAGTGTTGGTAGAATCAAGGTTTAGGGTTAGGCTCAGGGTCAGGATGGCCTTTTGGGATAGAATCGAGTGCATTTAGGCTTAGGGTTACTGTTGAGATTGACGAATTAGCGTTAGGGTTAGAATCAAGTACATTACAGTTAGAGTTATGGTTAGAATCCAGTGCATTTAGGGTCAGGTTTTGGCTTCTGGTTACGGTTATGTTTAGGGTGAGGGTTAGAATCGAGCGCATTTAAGGATAGTGTTCGGGTTAGAGTTAGGTTTAGGGTTAGCTTTCGTAGAATCGAGGGTTAGGGTTAGGGTTGGGGTTCGGGTTAGGGGTAGAATGAAGCACATTATTAGTATTAGAGTTGGGCTAGGCTTACGATTAGATTGCATTTAGGGGTAGGGGTAGGAGTAGGGTTACGGTTAGGGTTACGGTTTGTGTTGGTAGAATCGAGGTTTAGGGTTAGGCTTAGGGTCAGGATTGCCTTTTGGGTTAGAATCGAGTGCATTCCGGGTTAGAGTTAGTGATGAGATTGACGATTTAGTGTTAGGGTTAAAATCGAGCACATTTAGCGTTAGAGTTATGGTTAGAATTCGTTAGGGTTAGGGTTAGGGGAAGCGGTAGGGTAGGGGTTAGAATCACGCTCATTTTTAGTGTTAGGGTTACGGTTAGTGTTAGGTTTAGAGGGCATTTAGAGGTAGGGGTAGCGGTAGCATTAGGATTTGGGTTAGGGTTAGTGATGGTAGAATCGAGGTTTAGGTTTAGGCTTAGGGTCAGGACTGCGTTTTGGATCAGAATCGAGTGTATTTAGGCTTTGGGTTAGTGTTCAAATTGACGATTCAGTGTTATGGTTTGAATCGAGCACATTTAGGGTTAGAGTTATGCTTAGAATTCAGTGCATTTAGGGTTAGGGTTAGATTTAGAGTCAGGGTTAGAATCGAGAGCTTTTAAGAATAGTGCTAGGGTTAGAATTACGTTTAGCTTTCGCTTTCTTAGAATCGAGGGTTAGGGTTAAGGTTAGGCTTAGGGTGAGGGTTAGAGTTAGAATCAGGCGCATTTTTAGTGTTCTAGTTTTCTTCAGGGTATGGCTTAGAGTGCATTTAGGGGTAGGGGTAGGAGTAGGGTTAGGATTAGGGTTAAGGTTTTTGTTGGTAGAATCGAAGTTTAAGGTTAGGCGTAGGGTCTGGAATGGCTTTGGGTTAGAATCCAGTGCATTTAGGCTTAGGGATAGTGTTGAAATTGACGATTTAGTGTTAGGGTTAGTAACGAGCACATTTAGGGTTAGAGTTTTGGTTAGAATTCGTTAGGGTTAGGGTTAGTGTTAGGGGTAGGGGTAGGGTTAGAGTGCATTTAGGGGTAGGGGTAGGGGTAGGGGTAGGATCAGGGTTAGGGTTTGTATTGGTAGAATCGAAGTTTAGGGTTAGGCTAAGTGTCAGGATTTCCTTTTGGGTTAGAATCGAGTGCATTTAGGGTTAGGGTTAGTGTTGAGATGGACGATTTAGTGTTAGGCTTAGAATCGAGCACATGAGGGTTAGAGTTATGCTTAGAATCCAGTTCATTTAGGCTTAGGGTTAGGGCTAGGGTTATTAGCGTCAGGATTAGAATCGAGAGCATTTAAGGATAGTGTTAGGGTTAGAGTTAGGTTTAGGGTTAGGTTTCGTAGAATTGAGGGTTAGGGTTAGGGTTAGGGTTAGAATCAAGCGCATTTTTAGTGTTAGGGGTTGGGTTAGGGTAAGGGTTAGAGTGCATATAGAAGTAGGGATAGGAGTAGGGTTAGGATTAGGGTTAGGGTTTGTGTTGGTAGAATCGAGGTTTAGGGTTGGTCTTAGGGTCAGAATTGCCTTTTGGGTTAAAGCCGAGTGCATTTAGGGTTAGGCTTAGTGTTGAGATTGACGATTTAGTGTTAGGGTTATAATCGAGCACATTATGCTTAGAGTTATGGTTAGAATCCAGTGCATTTAGGGTTAGGATTAGGGTTCGGGTTAGGGTTATGTTCAGGGTGAGGGTTAGAATCGAGTGCATTTAAGGATAGTGTTAGGGGTAGAGTTATGTGTAAGGTTAGCTTTCGTAGAATGGAGGGTTAGGTTTGGGTTAGGGTCAGGATTGCCTAATGGGTTAGAATCGAGTGCATTTAGGCTTGAGTTTAGTGTTGAGATTGACGATTTAGAGTTAGTGTGAGAATCAAGCACATTAGGATTAGAGTTATGGTTAGAATCCAGTGCATTTAGGGTTAGGATTAAGGTTAGGGTTAGGGTTATGTTTAGGGTGAGGGTTAGAATCGAGTGCATTTAAGGATAGTGTTAGGGTTAGAGTTAGGTATAGGGCTAGTATTCGTAGAAACGAGGGTTAGTGTTAGGGTTAGGGTTAGGGCTAGTATTAGGGTTAGAATCAAGCGCATTTTTAGTGTTAGTGTTGGGGTTAGGGTTAGGGTTTGAGTGCTTTTAGGGGTAGGGGAGGAGTTGGGTTCGGATTAGCGTTAGGGTTTGTGTTGGTAGAATCGACGTTTTGGGTTAGGCTTAGGGTCAGGAGAGCATTTTGGGTCATAATTCAGAGCATTTAGGCTTAGGGTTAGTGTTGAAATTGATGATTTAGTTTTAGCGTTAGAATCAAGCACATTTAGGGATAGAGTTATGGTTAGAATTCGTTAGGGTTACGGTTAGTGTTAGGGTTAGGGGTATGGTAAGCGTGCATTTAGCGGTAGGGGTTGGGGCATGGTTAGAATTAAGGTTAGGGTTAGTGTTGGTAGAATCAAGGTTTAGGGTTAGGCTCAGGGTCAGGATGGCCTTTTGGGATAGAATCGAGTGCATTTAGGCTTAGGGTTACTGTTGAGATTGACGAATTAGCGTTAGGGTTAGAATCAAGTACATTACAGTTAGAGTTATGGTTAGAATCCAGTGCATTTAGGGTTAGGATTAAGGTTAGGGTTAGGGTTATGTTTAGGGTGAGGGTTAGAATCGAGTGCATTTAAGGATAGTGTTAGGGTTAGAGTTAGGTATAGGGCTAGCTTTCGGAGATGCGAGGGTTAGTGTTAGGGTTAGGGTTAGGGTTAGGGTTAGTATTAGGGTTAGAATCAAGCGCATTTTTAGTGTTAGTGTTGGGGTTAGGGTTAGGGCTTGAGTGCTTTTAGGGGTAGGGGAGGAGTTGGGTTAGGATTAGCGTTAGGGTTTGTGTTGGTAGAATCGACGTTTTGGGTTAGGCTTAGGGTCAGGAGAGCGTTTTGGGTCATAATTCAGAGCATTTAGGCTTAGGGTTAGTGTTGAAATTGATGATTTAGTTTTAGCGTTAGAATCAAGCACATTTAGGGATAGAGTTATGGTTAGAATTCGTTAGGGTTACGGTTAGTGTTAGGGTTAGGGGTATGGTAAGAGTGCATTTAGCGGTAGGGGTTGGGGCATGGTTAGAATTAAGGTTAGGGTTAGTGTTGGTAGAATCGAGGTTTAGGGTTGGCCTTAGGGTCAAGATTGCCTGTTGGGTTAGAGCCGAGTGCATTTAGGGTTAGGCTTAGTGTTGAGATTGACGATTTAGTGTTAGGGTTATAATCGAGCACATTATGGTTAGAGTTATGGTTAGAATCCAGTGCATTTAGGGTTAGGATTAGGGTTAGGGTTAGGGTTATGTTCAGGGTGAGGGTTAGAATCGAGTGCATTTAAGGATAGTGTTAGGGGTAGAATTATGTGTAAGGTTAGCTTTCGTAGAATGGAGGGTTAGGTTAGGGTTAGGGTCAGGATTGCCTAATGGGTTAGAATCGAGTGCATTTAGGCTTGAGGTTAGTGTTGAGATTGACGATTTAGAGTTAGTGTGAGAATCAAGCACATTAGGATTAGAGTTATGGTTAGAATCCAGTGCATTTAGGGTTAGGATTAAGGTTAGGGTTAGGGTTATGTTTAGGGTGAGGGTTAGAATCGAGTGCATTTAAGGATAGTGTTAGGGTTAGAGTTAGGTATAGGGCTAGTATTCGTAGAAACGAGGGTTAGTGTTAGGGTTAGGGTTAGGGTTCGTATTAGGGTTAGAATCAAGCGCATTTTTAGTGTTAGTGTTGGGGTTAGGGTTAGGGCTTGAGTGCTTTTAGGGGTAGGGGAGGAGTTGGGTTAGGATTAGCGTTAGGGTTTGTGTTGGTAGAATCGACGTTTTGGGTTAGGCTTAGGGTCAGGAGAGCGTTTTGGGTCATAATTCAGAGCATTTAGGCTTAGGGTTAGTGTTGAAATTGATGATTTAGTTTTAGCGTTAGAATCAAGCACATTTAGGGATAGAGTTATGGTTAGAATTCGTTAGGGTTATGGTTAGTGCTAGGGTTAGGGGTATGGTAAGAGTGCATTTAGCGGTAGGGGTTGGGGCATGGTTAGAATTAAGGTTAGGGTTAGTGTTGGTAGAATCGAGGTTTAGGGTTAGGCTCAGGGTCAGGATGGCCTTTTGGGATAGAATCGAGTGCATTTAGGCTTAGGGTTACTGTTGAGATTGACGAATTAGCGTTAGGGTTAGAATCAAGTACATTACAGTTAGAGTTATGGTTAGAATCCAGTGCATTTAGGGTCAGGTTTTGGCTTCTGGTTACGGTTATGTTTAGGGTGAGGGTTAGAATCGAGCGCATTTAAGGATAGTGTTAGGGTTAGAGTTAGGTTTAGGGTTAGCTTTCGTAGAATCGAGGGTTAGGGTTAGGGTTGGGGTTCGGGTTAGGGTTAGAATGAAGCACATTATTAGTATTAGAGTTGGGCTAGGCTTACGATTAGATTGCATTTAGGGGTATGGGTAGGAGTAGTGTTAGGATTAGGGTTACGGTTTGTGGTGGTAGAATCGAGGTTTAGGGTTAGGCTTAGGGTCAGGATTGCCTTTTGGGTTAGAATCGAGTGCATTCCGGGTTAGAGTTAGTGATGAGATTGACGATTTAGTGTTAGGGTTAAAATCGAGCACATTTAGCGTTAGAGTTATGGTTAGAATTCGTTAGGGTTAGGGTTAGGGGAAGCGGTAGGGTAGGGGTTAGAATCACGCTCATTTTTAGTGTTAGGGTTACGGTTAGTGTTAGGTTTAGAGGGCATTTAGAGGTAGGGGTAGCGGTAGCATTAGGATTTGGGTTAGGGTTAGTGATGGTAGAATCGAGGTTTAGGTTTAGGCTTAGGGTCAGGACTGCGTTTTGGATCAGAATCGAGTGTATTTAGGCTTTGGGTTAGTGTTCAAATTGACGATTCAGTGTTATGGTTTGAATCGAGCACATTTAGGGTTAGAGTTATGCTTAGAATTCAGTGCATTTAGGGTTAGCGTTAGATTTAGAGTCAGGGTTAGAATCGAGAGCTTTTAAGAATAGTGCTAGGGTTAGAGTTAGGTTTAGCTTTCGCTTTCTTAGAATCGAGGGTTAGGGTTAAGGTTAGGCTTAGGGTGAGGGTTAGAGTTAGAATCAGGCGCATTTTTAGTGTTCTAGTTTTCTTCAGGGTATGGCTTAGAGTGCATTTAGGGGTAGGGGTAGGAGTAGGGTTAGGATTAGGGTTAAGGTTTTTGTTGGTAGAATCGAAGTTTAAGGTTAGGCGTAGGGTCTGGAATGGCTTTGGGTTAGAATCCAGTGCATTTAGGCTTAGGGATAGTGTTGAAATTGACGATTTAGTGTTAGGGTTAGTAACGAGCACATTATGGGTTAGAGTTTTGGTTAGAATTCGTTAGGGTTAGGGTTAGTGTTAGGGGTAGGGGTAGGGTTAGAGTGCATTTAGGGGTAGGGGTAGGGGTAGGGTTAGGATCAGGGTTAGGGTTTGTGTTGGTAGAATCGAAGTTTAGGGTTAGGCGAAGTGTCAGGATTTCCTTTTGGGTTAGAATCGAGTGCATTTAGGGTTAGGGTTAGTGTTGAGATGGACGATTTAGTGTTAGGCTTAGAATCGAGCACATGAGGGTTAGAGTTATGCTTAGAATCCAGTTCATTTAGGCTTAGGGTTAGGGCTAGGGTTATTAGCGTCAGGATTAGAATCGAGACCATTTAAGGATAGTGTTAGGGTTAGAGTTAGGTTTAGGGTTAGGTTTCGTAGAATTGAGGGTTAGGGTTAGGGTTAGGGTTAGAATCAAGCGCATTTTTAGTGTTAGGGGTTGGGTTAGGGTAAGGGTTAGAGTGCATATAGAAGTAGGGATAGGAGTAGGGTTAGGATTAGGGTTAGGGTTTGTGTTGGTAGAATCGAGGTTTAGGGTTGGTCTTAGGGTCAGAAATGCCTTTTGGGTTAAAGCCGAGTGCATTTAGGGTTAGGCTTAGTGTTGAGATTGACGATTTAGTGTTAGGGTTATAATCGAGCACATTATGCTTAGAGTTATGGTTAGAATCCAGTGCATTTAGGGTTAGGATTAGGGTTCGGGTTAGGGTTATGTTCAGGGTGAGGGTTAGAATCGAGTGCATTTAAGGATAGTGTTAGGGGTAGAGTTATGTGTAAGGTTAGCTTTCGTAGAATGGAGGGTTAGGTTTGGGTTAGGGTCAGGATTGCCTAATGGGTTAGAATCGAGTGCATTTAGGCTTGAGTTTAGTGTTGAGATTGACGATTTAGAGTTAGTGTGAGAATCAAGCACATTAGGATTAGAGTTATGGTTAGAATCCAGTGCATTTAGGGTTAGGATTAAGGTTAGGGTTAGGGTTATGTTTAGGGTGAGGGTTAGAATCGAGTGCATTTAAGGATAGTGTTAGGGTTAGAGTTAGGTATAGGGCTAGTATTCGTAGAAACGAGGGTTAGTGTTAGGGTTAGGGTTAGGGTTCGAATTAGGGTTAGAATCAAGCGCATTTTTAGTGTTAGTGTTGGGGTTAGGGTTAGGGTTTGAGTGCTTTTAGGGGTAGGGGAGGAGTTGGGTTAGGATTAGCGTTAGGGTTTGTGTTGGTAGAATCGACGTTTTGGGTTAGGCTTAGGGTCAGGAGAGCATTTTGGGTCATAATTCAGAGCATTTAGGCTTAGGGTTAGTGTTGAAATTGATGATTTAGTTTTAGCGTTAGAATCAAGCACATTTAGGGATAGAGTTATGGTTAGAATTCGTTAGGGTTACGGTTAGTGTTAGGGTTAGGGGTATGGTAAGAGTGCATTTAGCGGTAGGGGTTGGGGCATGGTTAGAATTAAGGTTAGGGTTAGTGTTGGTAGAATCAAGGTTTAGGGTTAGGCTCAGGGTCAGGATGGCCTTTTGGGATAGAATCGAGTGCATTTACGCTTCGGGTTACTGTTGAGATTGACGAATTAGCGTTAGGGTTAGAATCAAGTACATTACAGTTAGAGTTATGGTTAGAATTCAGTGCATTTAGGGTCAGGTTTTGGCTTCTGGTTACGGTTATGTTTAGGTTGAGGGTTAGAATCGAGCGCATTTAAGGATAGTGTTAGTGTTAGAGTTAGGTTTAGGGTTAGCTTTCGTAGAATCGAGGGTTAGGGTTAGGGTTGGGGTTCGGGTTAGGGGTAAAATGAAGCACATTATTAGTATTAGAGTTGGGCTAGGCTTACGATTAGATTGCATTTAGGGGTAGGGGTAGGAGTAGGGTTAGGATTAGGGTTACGGTTTGTGGTGGTAGAATCGAGGTTTAGGGTTAGGCTTAGGGTCAGGATTGCCTTTTGGGTTAGAATCGAGTGCATTCCGGGTTAGAGTTAGTGATGAGATTGACGGTTTAGTGTTAGGGTTAAAATCGAGCACATTTAGCGTTAGAGTTATGGTTAGAATTCGTTAGGGTTAGGGTTAGGGGAAGCGGTAGGGTAGGGGTTAGAATCACGCTCATTTTTAGTGTTAGGGTTACGGTTAGTGTTAGGTTTAGAGGGCATTTAGAGGTAGGGGTAGCGGTAGCATTAGGATTTGGGTTAGGGTTAGTGATGGTAGAATCGAGGTTTAGGTTTAGGCTTAGGGTCAGGACTGCGTTTTGGATCAGAATCGAGTGTATTTAGGCTTTGGGCTAGTGTTCAAATTGACGATTCAGTGTTATGGTTTGAATCGAGCACATTTAGGGTTAGAGTTATGCTTAGAATTCAGTGCATTTAGGGTTAGGGTTAGGGTTAGGGTTAGATTTAGCGTCAGGGTTAGAATCGAGAGCTTTTAAGAATAGTGCTAGGGTTAGAGTTAGGTTTAGCTTTCGCTTTCTTAGAATCGAGGGTTAGGGTTAAGGTTAGGCTTAGGGTGAGGGTTAGAGTTAGAATCAGGCGCATTTTTAGTGTTCTAGTTTTCTTCAGGGTATGGCTTAGAGTGCATTTAGGGGTAGGGGTAGGAGTAGAGTTAGGATTAGGGTTAAGGTTTTTGTTGGTAGAATCGAAGTTTAAGGTTAGGCGTAGGGTCTGGAATGGCTTTGGGTTAGAATCCAGTGCATTTAGGCTTAGGGATAGTGTTGAAATTGACGATTTAGTGTTAGGGTTAGTAACGAGCACATTTAGGGTTAGAGTTTTGGTTAGAATTCGTTAGGGTTAGGGTTAGTGTTAGGGGTAGGGGTAGGGTTAGAGTGCATTTAGGGGTAGGGGTAGGGGTAGGGTTAGGATCAGGGTTAGGGTTTGTGTTGGTAGAATCGAAGTTTAGGGTTAGGCTAAGTGTCAGGATTTCCTTTTGGGTTAGAATCGAGTGCATTTAGGGTTAGGGTTAGTGTTGAGATGGACGATTTAGTGTTAGGCTTAGAATCGAGCACATGAGGGTTAGAGTTATGCTTAGAATCCAGTTCATTTAGGCTTAGGGTTAGGGCTAGGGTTATTAGCGTCAGGATTAGAATCGAGAGCATTTAAGGATAGTGTTAGGGTTAGAGTTAGGTTTAGGGTTAGGTTTCGTAGAATTGAGGGTTAGGGTTAGGGTTAGGGTTAGAATCAAGCGCATGTTTAGTGTTAGGGGTTGGGTTAGGGTAAGGGTTAGAGTGCATATAGAAGTAGGGATAGGAGTAGGGTTAGGATTAGGGTTAGGGTTTGTGTTGGTAGAATCGAGGTTTAGGGTTGGTCTTAGGGTCAGAAATGCCTTTTGGGTTAAAGCCGAGTGCATTTAGGGTTAGGCTTAGTGTTGAGATTGACGATTTAGTGTTAGGGTTATAATCGAGCACATTATGCTTAGAGTTATGGTTAGAATCCAGTGCATTTAGGGTTAGGATTAGGGTTCGGGTTAGGGTTATGTTCAGGGTGAGGGTTAGAATCGAGTGCATTTAAGGATAGTGTTAGGGGTAGAGTTATGTGTAAGGTTAGCTTTCGTAGAATGGAGGGTTAGGTTTGGGTTAGGGTCAGGATTGCCTAATGGGTTAGAATCGAGTGCATTTAGGCTTGAGTTTAGTGTTGAGATTGACGATTTAGAGTTAGTGTGAGAATCAAGCACATTAGGATTAGAGTTATGGTTAGAATCCAGTGCATTTAGGGTTAGGATTAAGGTTTGGGTTAGGGTTATGTTTAGGGTGAGGGTTAGAATCGAGTGCATTTAAGGATAGTGTTAGGGTTAGAGTTAGGTATAGGGCTAGTATTCGTAGAAACGAGGATTAGTGTTAGGGTTAGGGTTAGGGTTCGTATTAGGGTTAGAATCAAGCGCATTTTTAGTGTTAGTGTTGGGGTTAGGGTTAGGGTTTGAGTGCTTTTAGGGGTAGGGGAGGAGTTGGGTTAGGATTAGCGTTAGGGTTTGTGTTGGTAGAATCGACGTTTTGGGTTAGGCTTAGGGTCAGGAGAGCATTTTGGGTCATAATTCAGAGCATTTAGGCTTAGGGTTAGTGTTGAAATTGATGATTTAGTTTTAGCGTTAGAATCAAGCACATTTAGGGATAGAGTTATGGTTAGAATTCGTTAGGGTTATGGTTAGTGCTAGGGTTAGGGGTATGGTAAGAGTGCATTTAGCGGTAGGGGTTGGGGCATGGTTAGAATTAAGGTTAGGGTTAGTGTTGGTAGAATCGAGGTTTAGGGTTAGGCTCAGGGTCAGGATGGCCTTTTGGGATAGAATCGAGTGCATTTAGGCTTAGGGTTACTGTTGAGATTGACGAATTAGCGTTAGGGTTAGAATCAAGTACATTACAGTTAGAGTTATGGTTAGAATCCAGTGCATTTAGGGTCAGGTTTTGGCTTCTGGTTACGGTTATGTTTAGGGTGAGGGTTAGAATCGAGCGCATTTAAGGATAGTGTTAGGGTTAGAGTTAGGTTTAGGGTTAGCTTTCGTAGAATCGAGGGTTAGGGTTAGGGTTGGGGTTCGGGTTAGGGTTAGAATGAAGCACATTATTAGTATTAGAGTTGGGCTAGGCTTACGATTAGATTGCATTTAGGGGTATGGGTAGGAGTAGTGTTAGGATTAGGGTTACGGTTTGTGGTGGTAGAATCGAGGTTTAGGGTTAGGCTTAGGGTCAGGATTGCCTTTTGGGTTAGAATCGAGTGCATTCCGGGTTAGAGTTAGTGATGAGATTGACGATTTAGTGTTAGGGTTAAAATCGAGCACATTTAGCGTTAGAGTTATGGTTAGAATTCGTTAGGGTTAGGGTTAGGGGAAGCGGTAGGGTAGGGGTTAGAATCACGCTCATTTTTAGTGTTAGGGTTACGGTTAGTGTTAGGTTTAGAGGGCATTTAGAGGTAGGGGTAGCGGTAGCATTAGGATTTGGGTTAGGGTTAGTGATGGTAGAATCGAGGTTTAGGTTTAGGCTTAGGGTCAGGACTGCGTTTTGGATCAGAATCGAGTGTATTTAGGCTTTGGGTTAGTGTTCAAATTGACGATTCAGTGTTATGGTTTGAATCGAGCACATTTAGGGTTAGAGTTATGCTTAGAATTCAGTGCATTTAGGGTTAGCGTTAGATTTAGAGTCAGGGTTAGAATCGAGAGCTTTTAAGAATAGTGCTAGGGTTAGAGTTAGGTTTAGCTTTCGCTTTCTTAGAATCGAGGGTTAGGGTTAAGGTTAGGCTTAGGGTGAGGGTTAGAGTTAGAATCAGGCGCATTTTTAGTGTTCTAGTTTTCTTCAGGGTATGGCTTAGAGTGCATTTAGGGGTAGGGGTAGGAGTAGGGTTAGGATTAGGGTTAAGGTTTTTGTTGGTAGAATCGAAGTTTAAGGTTAGGCGTAGGGTCTGGAATGGCTTTGGGTTAGAATCCAGTGCATTTAGGCTTAGGGATAGTGTTGAAATTGACGATTTAGTGTTAGGGTTAGTAACGAGCACATTATGGGTTAGAGTTTTGGTTAGAATTCGTTAGGGTTAGGGTTAGTGTTAGGGGTAGGGGTAGGGTTAGAGTGCATTTAGGGGTAGGGGTAGGGGTAGGGTTAGGATCAGGGTTAGGGTTTGTGTTGGTAGAATCGAAGTTTAGGGTTAGGCGAAGTGTCAGGATTTCCTTTTGGGTTAGAATCGAGTGCATTTAGGGTTAGGGTTAGTGTTGAGATGGACGATTTAGTGTTAGGCTTAGAATCGAGCACATGAGGGTTAGAGTTATGCTTAGAATCCAGTTCATTTAGGCTTAGGGTTAGGGCTAGGGTTATTAGCGTCAGGATTAGAATCGAGACCATTTAAGGATAGTGTTAGGGTTAGAGTTAGGTTTAGGGTTAGGTTTCGTAGAATTGAGGGTTAGGGTTAGGGTTAGGGTTAGAATCAAGCGCATTTTTAGTGTTAGGGGTTGGGTTAGGGTAAGGGTTAGAGTGCATATAGAAGTAGGGATAGGAGTAGGGTTAGGATTAGGGTTAGGGTTTGTGTTGGTAGAATCGAGGTTTAGGGTTGGTCTTAGGGTCAGAAATGCCTTTTGGGTTAAAGCCGAGTGCATTTAGGGTTAGGCTTAGTGTTGAGATTGACGATTTAGTGTTAGGGTTATAATCGAGCACATTATGCTTAGAGTTATGGTTAGAATCCAGTGCATTTAGGGTTAGGATTAGGGTTCGGGTTAGGGTTATGTTCAGGGTGAGGGTTAGAATCGAGTGCATTTAAGGATAGTGTTAGGGGTAGAGTTATGTGTAAGGTTAGCTTTCGTAGAATGGAGGGTTAGGTTTGGGTTAGGGTCAGGATTGCCTAATGGGTTAGAATCGAGTGCATTTAGGCTTGAGTTTAGTGTTGAGATTGACGATTTAGAGTTAGTGTGAGAATCAAGCACATTAGGATTAGAGTTATGGTTAGAATCCAGTGCATTTAGGGTTAGGATTAAGGTTAGGGTTAGGGTTATGTTTAGGGTGAGGGTTAGAATCGAGTGCATTTAAGGATAGTGTTAGGGTTAGAGTTAGGTATAGGGCTAGTATTCGTAGAAACGAGGGTTAGTGTTAGGGTTAGGGTTAGGGTTCGAATTAGGGTTAGAATCAAGCGCATTTTTAGTGTTAGTGTTGGGGTTAGGGTTAGGGTTTGAGTGCTTTTAGGGGTAGGGGAGGAGTTGGGTTAGGATTAGCGTTAGGGTTTGTGTTGGTAGAATCGACGTTTTGGGTTAGGCTTAGGGTCAGGAGAGCATTTTGGGTCATAATTCAGAGCATTTAGGCTTAGGGTTAGTGTTGAAATTGATGATTTAGTTTTAGCGTTAGAATCAAGCACATTTAGGGATAGAGTTATGGTTAGAATTCGTTAGGGTTACGGTTAGTGTTAGGGTTAGGGGTATGGTAAGAGTGCATTTAGCGGTAGGGGTTGGGGCATGGTTAGAATTAAGGTTAGGGTTAGTGTTGGTAGAATCAAGGTTTAGGGTTAGGCTCAGGGTCAGGATGGCCTTTTGGGATAGAATCGAGTGCATTTACGCTTCGGGTTACTGTTGAGATTGACGAATTAGCGTTAGGGTTAGAATCAAGTACATTACAGTTAGAGTTATGGTTAGAATCCAGTGCATTTAGGGTCAGGTTTTGGCTTCTGGTTACGGTTATGTTTAGGTTGAGGGTTAGAATCGAGCGCATTTAAGGATAGTGTTAGTGTTAGAGTTAGGTTTAGGGTTAGCTTTCGTAGAATCGAGGGTTAGGGTTAGGGTTGGGGTTCGGGTTAGGGGTAAAATGAAGCACATTATTAGTATTAGAGTTGGGCTAGGCTTACGATTAGATTGCATTTAGGGGTAGGGGTAGGAGTAGTGTTAGGATTAGGGTTACGGTTTGTGGTGGTAGAATCGAGGTTTAGGGTTAGGCTTAGGGTCAGGATTGCCTTTTGGGTTAGAATCGAGTGCATTCCGGGTTAGAGTTAGTGATGAGATTGACGATTTAGTGTTAGGGTTAAAATCGAGCACATTTAGCGTTAGAGTTATGGTTAGAATTCGTTAGGGTTAGGGTTAGGGGAAGCGGTAGGGTAGGGGTTAGAATCACGCTCATTTTTAGTGTTAGGGTTACGGTTAGTGTTAGGTTTAGAGGGCATTTAGAGGTAGGGGTAGCGGTAGCATTAGGATTTGGGTTAGGGTTAGTGATGGTAGAATCGAGGTTTAGGTTTAGGCTTAGGGTCAGGACTGCGTTTTGGATCAGAATCGAGTGTATTTAGGCTTTGGGTTAGTGTTCAAATTGACGATTCAGTGTTATGGTTTGAATCGAGCACATTTAGGGTTAGAGTTATGCTTAGAATTCAGTGCATTTAGGGTTAGGGTTAGATTTAGAGTCAGGGTTAGAATCGAGAGCTTTTAAGAATAGTGCTAGGGTTAGAATTACGTTTAGCTTTCGCTTTCTTAGAATCGAGGGTTAGGGTTAAGGTTAGGCTTAGGGTGAGGGTTAGAGTTAGAATCAGGCGCATTTTTAGTGTTCTAGTTTTCTTCAGGGTATGGCTTAGAGTGCATTTAGGGGTAGGGGTAGGAGTAGGGTTAGGATTAGGGTTAAGGTTTTTGTTGGTAGAATCGAAGTTTAAGGTTAGGCGTAGGGTCTGGAATGCTTTGGGTTAGAATCCAGTGCATTTAGGCTTAGGGATAGTGTTGAAATTGACGATTTAGTGTTAGGGTTAGTAACGAGCACATTTAGGGTTAGAGTTTTGGTTAGAATTCGTTAGGGTTAGGGTTAGTGTTAGGGGTAGGGGTAGGGTTAGAGTGCATTTAGGGGTAGGGGTAGGGGTAGGGGTAGGATCAGGGTTAGGGTTTGTATTGGTAGAATCGAAGTTTAGGGTTAGGCTAAGTGTCAGGATTTCCTTTTGGGTTAGAATCGAGTGCATTTAGGGTTAGGGTTAGTGTTGAGATGGACGATTTAGTGTTAGGCTTAGAATCGAGCACATGAGGGTTAGAGTTATGCTTAGAATCCAGTTCATTTAGGCTTAGGGTTAGGGCTAGGGTTATTAGCGTCAGGATTAGAATCGAGAGCATTTAAGGATAGTGTTAGGGTTAGAGTTAGGTTAGGGTTAGGTTTCGTAGAATTGAGGGTTAGGGTTAGGGTTAGGGTTAGAATCAAGCGCATTTTTAGTGTTAGGGGTTGGGTTAGGGTAAGGGTTAGAGTGCATATAGAAGTAGGGATAGGAGTAGGGTTAGGATTAGGGTTAGGGTTTGTGTTGGTAGAATCGAGGTTTAGGGTTGGTCTTAGGGTCAGAATTGCCTTTTGGGTTAAAGCCGAGTGCATTTAGGGTTAGGCTTAGTGTTGAGATTGACGATTTAGTGTTAGGGTTATAATCGAGCACATTATGCTTAGAGTTATGGTTAGAATCCAGTGCATTTAGGGTTAGGATTAGGGTTCGGTTAGGGTTATGTTCAGGGTGAGGGTTAGAATCGAGTGCATTTAAGGATAGTGTTAGGGGTAGAGTTATGTGTAAGGTTAGCTTTCGTAGAATGGAGGGTTAGGTTTGGGTTAGGGTCAGGATTGCCTAATGGGTTAGAATCGAGTGCATTTAGGCTTGAGTTTAGTGTTGAGATTGACGATTTAGAGTTAGTGTGAGAATCAAGAAGCACATTAGGATTAGAGTTATGGTTAGAATCCAGTGCATTTAGGGTTAGGATTAAGGTTAGGGTTAGGGTTATGTTTAGGGTGAGGGTTAGAATCGAGTGCATTTAAGGATAGTGTTAGGGTTAGAGTTAGGTATAGGGCTAGTATTCGTAGAAACGAGGGTTAGTGTTAGGGTTAGGGTTAGGGCTAGTATTAGGGTTAGAATCAAGCGCATTTTTAGTGTTAGTGTTGGGGTTAGGGTTAGGGTTTGAGTGCTTTTAGGGGTAGGGGAGGAGTTGGGTTCGGATTAGCGTTAGGGTTTGTGTTGGTAGAATCGACGTTTTGGGTTAGGCTTAGGGTCAGGAGAGCATTTTGGGTCATAATTCAGAGCATTTAGGCTTAGGGTTAGTGTTGAAATTGATGATTTAGTTTTAGCGTTAGAATCAAGCACATTTAGGGATAGAGTTATGGTTAGAATTCGTTAGGGTTACGGTTAGTGTTAGGGTTAGGGGTATGGTAAGCGTGCATTTAGCGGTAGGGGTTGGGGCATGGTTAGAATTAAGGTTAGGGTTAGTGTTGGTAGAATCAAGGTTTAGGGTTAGGCTCAGGGTCAGGATGGCCTTTTGGGATAGAATCGAGTGCATTTAGGCTTAGGGTTACTGTTGAGATTGACGAATTAGCGTTAGGGTTAGAATCAAGTACATTACAGTTAGAGTTATGGTTAGAATCCAGTGCATTTAGGGTTAGGATTAAGGTTAGGGTTAGGGTTATGTTTAGGGTGAGGGTTAGAATCGAGTGCATTTAAGGATAGTGTTAGGGTTAGAGTTAGGTATAGGGCTAGCTTTCGGAGATGCGAGGGTTAGTGTTAGGGTTAGGGTTAGGGTTAGGGTTAGTATTAGGGTTAGAATCAAGCGCATTTTTAGTGTTAGTGTTGGGGTTAGGGTTAGGGCTTGAGTGCTTTTAGGGGTAGGGGAGGAGTTGGGTTAGGATTAGCGTTAGGGTTTGTGTTGGTAGAATCGACGTTTTGGGTTAGGCTTAGGGTCAGGAGAGCGTTTTGGGTCATAATTCAGAGCATTTAGGCTTAGGGTTAGTGTTGAAATTGATGATTTAGTTTTAGCGTTAGAATCAAGCACATTTAGGGATAGAGTTATGGTTAGAATTCGTTAGGGTTACGGTTAGTGTTAGGGTTAGGGGTATGGTAAGAGTGCATTTAGCGGTAGGGGTTGGGGCATGGTTAGAATTAAGGTTAGGGTTAGTGTTGGTAGAATCGAGGTTTAGGGTTGGCCTTAGGGTCAAGATTGCCTGTTGGGTTAGAGCCGAGTGCATTTAGGGTTAGGCTTAGTGTTGAGATTGACGATTTAGTGTTAGGGTTATAATCGAGCACATTATGGTTAGAGTTATGGTTAGAATCCAGTGCATTTAGGGTTAGGATTAGGGTTAGGGTTAGGGTTATGTTCAGGGTGAGGGTTAGAATCGAGTGCATTTAAGGATAGTGTTAGGGGTAGAATTATGTGTAAGGTTAGCTTTCGTAGAATGGAGGGTTAGGTTAGGGTTAGGGTCAGGATTGCCTAATGGGTTAGAATCGAGTGCATTTAGGCTTGAGGTTAGTGTTGAGATTGACGATTTAGAGTTAGTGTGAGAATCAAGCACATTAGGATTAGAGTTATGGTTAGAATCCAGTGCATTTAGGGTTAGGATTAAGGTTAGGGTTAGGGTTATGTTTAGGGTGAGGGTTAGAATCGAGTGCATTTAAGGATAGTGTTAGGGTTAGAGTTAGGTATAGGGCTAGTATTCGTAGAAACGAGGGTTAGTGTTAGGGTTAGGGTTAGGGTTCGTATTAGGGTTAGAATCAAGCGCATTTTTAGTGTTAGTGTTGGGGTTAGGGTTAGGGCTTGAGTGCTTTTAGGGGTAGGGGAGGAGTTGGGTTAGGATTAGCGTTAGGGTTTGTGTTGGTAGAATCGACGTTTTGGGTTAGGCTTAGGGTCAGGAGAGCGTTTTGGGTCATAATTCAGAGCATTTAGGCTTAGGGTTAGTGTTGAAATTGATGATTTAGTTTTAGCGTTAGAATCAAGCACATTTAGGGATAGAGTTATGGTTAGAATTCGTTAGGGTTATGGTTAGTGCTAGGGTTAGGGGTATGGTAAGAGTGCATTTAGCGGTAGGGGTTGGGGCATGGTTAGAATTAAGGTTAGGGTTAGTGTTGGTAGAATCGAGGTTTAGGGTTAGGCTCAGGGTCAGGATGGCCTTTTGGGATAGAATCGAGTGCATTTAGGCTTAGGGTTACTGTTGAGATTGACGAATTAGCGTTAGGGTTAGAATCAAGTACATTACAGTTAGAGTTATGGTTAGAATCCAGTGCATTTAGGGTCAGGTTTTGGCTTCTGGTTACGGTTATGTTTAGGGTGAGGGTTAGAATCGAGCGCATTTAAGGATAGTGTTAGGGTTAGAGTTAGGTTTAGGGTTAGCTTTCGTAGAATCGAGGGTTAGGGTTAGGGTTGGGGTTCGGGTTAGGGTTAGAATGAAGCACATTATTAGTATTAGAGTTGGGCTAGGCTTACGATTAGATTGCATTTAGGGGTATGGGTAGGAGTAGTGTTAGGATTAGGGTTACGGTTTGTGGTGGTAGAATCGAGGTTTAGGGTTAGGCTTAGGGTCAGGATTGCCTTTTGGGTTAGAATCGAGTGCATTCCGGGTTAGAGTTAGTGATGAGATTGACGATTTAGTGTTAGGGTTAAAATCGAGCACATTTAGCGTTAGAGTTATGGTTAGAATTCGTTAGGGTTAGGGTTAGGGGAAGCGGTAGGGTAGGGGTTAGAATCACGCTCATTTTTAGTGTTAGGGTTACGGTTAGTGTTAGGTTTAGAGGGCATTTAGAGGTAGGGGTAGCGGTAGCATTAGGATTTGGGTTAGGGTTAGTGATGGTAGAATCGAGGTTTAGGTTTAGGCTTAGGGTCAGGACTGCGTTTTGGATCAGAATCGAGTGTATTTAGGCTTTGGGTTAGTGTTCAAATTGACGATTCAGTGTTATGGTTTGAATCGAGCACATTTAGGGTTAGAGTTATGCTTAGAATTCAGTGCATTTAGGGTTAGCGTTAGATTTAGAGTCAGGGTTAGAATCGAGAGCTTTTAAGAATAGTGCTAGGGTTAGAGTTAGGTTTAGCTTTCGCTTTCTTAGAATCGAGGGTTAGGGTTAAGGTTAGGCTTAGGGTGAGGGTTAGAGTTAGAATCAGGCGCATTTTTAGTGTTCTAGTTTTCTTCAGGGTATGGCTTAGAGTGCATTTAGGGGTAGGGGTAGGAGTAGGGTTAGGATTAGGGTTAAGGTTTTTGTTGGTAGAATCGAAGTTTAAGGTTAGGCGTAGGGTCTGGAATGGCTTTGGGTTAGAATCCAGTGCATTTAGGCTTAGGGATAGTGTTGAAATTGACGATTTAGTGTTAGGGTTAGTAACGAGCACATTATGGGTTAGAGTTTTGGTTAGAATTCGTTAGGGTTAGGGTTAGTGTTAGGGGTAGGGGTAGGGTTAGAGTGCATTTAGGGGTAGGGGTAGGGGTAGGGTTAGGATCAGGGTTAGGGTTTGTGTTGGTAGAATCGAAGTTTAGGGTTAGGCGAAGTGTCAGGATTTCCTTTTGGGTTAGAATCGAGTGCATTTAGGGTTAGGGTTAGTGTTGAGATGGACGATTTAGTGTTAGGCTTAGAATCGAGCACATGAGGGTTAGAGTTATGCTTAGAATCCAGTTCATTTAGGCTTAGGGTTAGGGCTAGGGTTATTAGCGTCAGGATTAGAATCGAGACCATTTAAGGATAGTGTTAGGGTTAGAGTTAGGTTTAGGGTTAGGTTTCGTAGAATTGAGGGTTAGGGTTAGGGTTAGGGTTAGAATCAAGCGCATTTTTAGTGTTAGGGGTTGGGTTAGGGTAAGGGTTAGAGTGCATATAGAAGTAGGGATAGGAGTAGGGTTAGGATTAGGGTTAGGGTTTGTGTTGGTAGAATCGAGGTTTAGGGTTGGTCTTAGGGTCAGAAATGCCTTTTGGGTTAAAGCCGAGTGCATTTAGGGTTAGGCTTAGTGTTGAGATTGACGATTTAGTGTTAGGGTTATAATCGAGCACATTATGCTTAGAGTTATGGTTAGAATCCAGTGCATTTAGGGTTAGGATTAGGGTTCGGGTTAGGGTTATGTTCAGGGTGAGGGTTAGAATCGAGTGCATTTAAGGATAGTGTTAGGGGTAGAGTTATGTGTAAGGTTAGCTTTCGTAGAATGGAGGGTTAGGTTTGGGTTAGGGTCAGGATTGCCTAATGGGTTAGAATCGAGTGCATTTAGGCTTGAGTTTAGTGTTGAGATTGACGATTTAGAGTTAGTGTGAGAATCAAGCACATTAGGATTAGAGTTATGGTTAGAATCCAGTGCATTTAGGGTTAGGATTAAGGTTAGGGTTAGGGTTATGTTTAGGGTGAGGGTTAGAATCGAGTGCATTTAAGGATAGTGTTAGGGTTAGAGTTAGGTATAGGGCTAGTATTCGTAGAAACGAGGGTTAGTGTTAGGGTTAGGGTTAGGGTTCGAATTAGGGTTAGAATCAAGCGCATTTTTAGTGTTAGTGTTGGGGTTAGGGTTAGGGTTTGAGTGCTTTTAGGGGTAGGGGAGGAGTTGGGTTAGGATTAGCGTTAGGGTTTGTGTTGGTAGAATCGACGTTTTGGGTTAGGCTTAGGGTCAGGAGAGCATTTTGGGTCATAATTCAGAGCATTTAGGCTTAGGGTTAGTGTTGAAATTGATGATTTAGTTTTAGCGTTAGAATCAAGCACATTTAGGGATAGAGTTATGGTTAGAATTCGTTAGGGTTACGGTTAGTGTTAGGGTTAGGGGTATGGTAAGAGTGCATTTAGCGGTAGGGGTTGGGGCATGGTTAGAATTAAGGTTAGGGTTAGTGTTGGTAGAATCAAGGTTTAGGGTTAGGCTCAGGGTCAGGATGGCCTTTTGGGATAGAATCGAGTGCATTTACGCTTCGGGTTACTGTTGAGATTGACGAATTAGCGTTAGGGTTAGAATCAAGTACATTACAGTTAGAGTTATGGTTAGAATTCAGTGCATTTAGGGTCAGGTTTTGGCTTCTGGTTACGGTTATGTTTAGGTTGAGGGTTAGAATCGAGCGCATTTAAGGATAGTGTTAGTGTTAGAGTTAGGTTTAGGGTTAGCTTTCGTAGAATCGAGGGTTAGGGTTAGGGTTGGGGTTCGGGTTAGGGGTAAAATGAAGCACATTATTAGTATTAGAGTTGGGCTAGGCTTACGATTAGATTGCATTTAGGGGTAGGGGTAGGAGTAGGGTTAGGATTAGGGTTACGGTTTGTGGTGGTAGAATCGAGGTTTAGGGTTAGGCTTAGGGTCAGGATTGCCTTTTGGGTTAGAATCGAGTGCATTCCGGGTTAGAGTTAGTGATGAGATTGACGGTTTAGTGTTAGGGTTAAAATCGAGCACATTTAGCGTTAGAGTTATGGTTAGAATTCGTTAGGGTTAGGGTTAGGGGAAGCGGTAGGGTAGGGGTTAGAATCACGCTCATTTTTAGTGTTAGGGTTACGGTTAGTGTTAGGTTTAGAGGGCATTTAGAGGTAGGGGTAGCGGTAGCATTAGGATTTGGGTTAGGGTTAGTGATGGTAGAATCGAGGTTTAGGTTTAGGCTTAGGGTCAGGACTGCGTTTTGGATCAGAATCGAGTGTATTTAGGCTTTGGGCTAGTGTTCAAATTGACGATTCAGTGTTATGGTTTGAATCGAGCACATTTAGGGTTAGAGTTATGCTTAGAATTCAGTGCATTTAGGGTTAGGGTTAGGGTTAGGGTTAGATTTAGCGTCAGGGTTAGAATCGAGAGCTTTTAAGAATAGTGCTAGGGTTAGAGTTAGGTTTAGCTTTCGCTTTCTTAGAATCGAGGGTTAGGGTTAAGGTTAGGCTTAGGGTGAGGGTTAGAGTTAGAATCAGGCGCATTTTTAGTGTTCTAGTTTTCTTCAGGGTATGGCTTAGAGTGCATTTAGGGGTAGGGGTAGGAGTAGAGTTAGGATTAGGGTTAAGGTTTTTGTTGGTAGAATCGAAGTTTAAGGTTAGGCGTAGGGTCTGGAATGGCTTTGGGTTAGAATCCAGTGCATTTAGGCTTAGGGATAGTGTTGAAATTGACGATTTAGTGTTAGGGTTAGTAACGAGCACATTTAGGGTTAGAGTTTTGGTTAGAATTCGTTAGGGTTAGGGTTAGTGTTAGGGGTAGGGGTAGGGTTAGAGTGCATTTAGGGGTAGGGGTAGGGGTAGGGTTAGGATCAGGGTTAGGGTTTGTGTTGGTAGAATCGAAGTTTAGGGTTAGGCTAAGTGTCAGGATTTCCTTTTGGGTTAGAATCGAGTGCATTTAGGGTTAGGGTTAGTGTTGAGATGGACGATTTAGTGTTAGGCTTAGAATCGAGCACATGAGGGTTAGAGTTATGCTTAGAATCCAGTTCATTTAGGCTTAGGGTTAGGGCTAGGGTTATTAGCGTCAGGATTAGAATCGAGAGCATTTAAGGATAGTGTTAGGGTTAGAGTTAGGTTTAGGGTTAGGTTTCGTAGAATTGAGGGTTAGGGTTAGGGTTAGGGTTAGAATCAAGCGCATGTTTAGTGTTAGGGGTTGGGTTAGGGTAAGGGTTAGAGTGCATATAGAAGTAGGGATAGGAGTAGGGTTAGGATTAGGGTTAGGGTTTGTGTTGGTAGAATCGAGGTTTAGGGTTGGTCTTAGGGTCAGAAATGCCTTTTGGGTTAAAGCCGAGTGCATTTAGGGTTAGGCTTAGTGTTGAGATTGACGATTTAGTGTTAGCGTTATAATCGAGCACATTATGCTTAGAGTTATGGTTAGAATCCAGTGCATTTAGGGTTAGGATTAGGGTTCGGGTTAGGGTTATGTTCAGGGTGAGGGTTAGAATCGAGTGCATTTAAGGATAGTGTTAGGGGTAGAGTTATGTGTAAGGTTAGCTTTCGTAGAATGGAGGGTTAGGTTTGGGTTAGGGTCAGGATTGCCTAATGGGTTAGAATCGAGTGCATTTAGGCTTGAGTTTAGTGTTGAGATTGACGATTTAGAGTTAGTGTGAGAATCAAGCACATTAGGATTAGAGTTATGGTTAGAATCCAGTGCATTTAGGGTTAGGATTAAGGTTTGGGTTAGGGTTATGTTTAGGGTGAGGGTTAGAATCGAGTGCATTTAAGGATAGTGTTAGGGTTAGAGTTAGGTATAGGGCTAGTATTCGTAGAAACGAGGATTAGTGTTAGGGTTAGGGTTAGGGTTCGTATTAGGGTTAGAATCAAGCGCATTTTTAGTGTTAGTGTTGGGGTTAGGGTTAGGGTTTGAGTGCTTTTAGGGGTAGGGGAGGAGTTGGGTTAGGATTAGCGTTAGGGTTTGTGTTGGTAGAATCGACGTTTTGGGTTAGGCTTAGGGTCAGGAGAGCATTTTGGGTCATAATTCAGAGCATTTAGGCTTAGGGTTAGTGTTGAAATTGATGATTTAGTTTTAGCGTTAGAATCAAGCACATTTAGGGATAGAGTTATGGTTAGAATTCGTTAGGGTTATGGTTAGTGCTAGGGTTAGGGGTATGGTAAGAGTGCATTTAGCGGTAGGGGTTGGGGCATGGTTAGAATTAAGGTTAGGGTTAGTGTTGGTAGAATCGAGGTTTAGGGTAGGGCTCAGGGTCAGGATGGCCTTTTGGGATAGAATCGAGTGCATTTAGGCTTAGGGTTACTGTTGAGATTGACGAATTAGCGTTAGGGTTAGAATCAAGTACATTACAGTTAGAGTTATGGTTAGAATCCAGTGCATTTAGGGTCAGGTTTTGGCTTCTGGTTACGGTTATGTTTAGGGTGAGGGTTAGAATCGAGCGCATTTAAGGATAGTGTTAGGGTTAGAGTTAGGTTTAGGGTTAGCTTTCGTAGAATCGAGGGTTAGGGTTAGGGTTGGGGTTCGGGTTAGGGTTAGAATGAAGCACATTATTAGTATTAGAGTTGGGCTAGGCTTACGATTAGATTGCATTTAGGGGTATGGGTAGGAGTAGTGTTAGGATTAGGGTTACGGTTTGTGGTGGTAGAATCGAGGTTTAGGGTTAGGCTTAGGGTCAGGATTGCCTTTTGGGTTAGAATCGAGTGCATTCCGGGTTAGAGTTAGTGATGAGATTGACGATTTAGTGTTAGGGTTAAAATCGAGCACATTTAGCGTTAGAGTTATGGTTAGAATTCGTTAGGGTTAGGGTTAGGGGAAGCGGTAGGGTAGGGGTTAGAATCACGCTCATTTTTAGTGTTAGGGTTACGGTTAGTGTTAGGTTTAGAGGGCATTTAGAGGTAGGGGTAGCGGTAGCATTAGGATTTGGGTTAGGGTTAGTGATGGTAGAATCGAGGTTTAGGTTTAGGCTTAGGGTCAGGACTGCGTTTTGGATCAGAATCGAGTGTATTTAGGCTTTGGGTTAGTGTTCAAATTGACGATTCAGTGTTATGGTTTGAATCGAGCACATTTAGGGTTAGAGTTATGCTTAGAATTCAGTGCATTTAGGGTTAGCGTTAGATTTAGAGTCAGGGTTAGAATCGAGAGCTTTTAAGAATAGTGCTAGGGTTAGAGTTAGGTTTAGCTTTCGCTTTCTTAGAATCGAGGGTTAGGGTTAAGGTTAGGCTTAGGGTGAGGGTTAGAGTTAGAATCAGGCGCATTTTTAGTGTTCTAGTTTTCTTCAGGGTATGGCTTAGAGTGCATTTAGGGGTAGGGGTAGGAGTAGGGTTAGGATTAGGGTTAAGGTTTTTGTTGGTAGAATCGAAGTTTAAGGTTAGGCGTAGGGTCTGGAATGGCTTTGGGTTAGAATCCAGTGCATTTAGGCTTAGGGATAGTGTTGAAATTGACGATTTAGTGTTAGGGTTAGTAACGAGCACATTATGGGTTAGAGTTTTGGTTAGAATTCGTTAGGGTTAGGGTTAGTGTTAGGGGTAGGGGTAGGGTTAGAGTGCATTTAGGGGTAGGGGTAGGGGTAGGGTTAGGATCAGGGTTAGGGTTTGTGTTGGTAGAATCGAAGTTTAGGGTTAGGCGAAGTGTCAGGATTTCCTTTTGGGTTAGAATCGAGTGCATTTAGGGTTAGGGTTAGTGTTGAGATGGACGATTTAGTGTTAGGCTTAGAATCGAGCACATGAGGGTTAGAGTTATGCTTAGAATCCAGTTCATTTAGGCTTAGGGTTAGGGCTAGGGTTATTAGCGTCAGGATTAGAATCGAGACCATTTAAGGATAGTGTTAGGGTTAGAGTTAGGTTTAGGGTTAGGTTTCGTAGAATTGAGGGTTAGGGTTAGGGTTAGGGTTAGAATCAAGCGCATTTTTAGTGTTAGGGGTTGGGTTAGGGTAAGGGTTAGAGTGCATATAGAAGTAGGGATAGGAGTAGGGTTAGGATTAGGGTTAGGGTTTGTGTTGGTAGAATCGAGGTTTAGGGTTGGTCTTAGGGTCAGAAATGCCTTTTGGGTTAAAGCCGAGTGCATTTAGGGTTAGGCTTAGTGTTGAGATTGACGATTTAGTGTTAGGGTTATAATCGAGCACATTATGCTTAGAGTTATGGTTAGAATCCAGTGCATTTAGGGTTAGGATTAGGGTTCGGGTTAGGGTTATGTTCAGGGTGAGGGTTAGAATCGAGTGCATTTAAGGATAGTGTTAGGGGTAGAGTTATGTGTAAGGTTAGCTTTCGTAGAATGGAGGGTTAGGTTTGGGTTAGGGTCAGGATTGCCTAATGGGTTAGAATCGAGTGCATTTAGGCTTGAGTTTAGTGTTGAGATTGACGATTTAGAGTTAGTGTGAGAATCAAGCACATTAGGATTAGAGTTATGGTTAGAATCCAGTGCATTTAGGGTTAGGATTAAGGTTAGGGTTAGGGTTATGTTTAGGGTGAGGGTTAGAATCGAGTGCATTTAAGGATAGTGTTAGGGTTAGAGTTAGGTATAGGGCTAGTATTCGTAGAAACGAGGGTTAGTGTTAGGGTTAGGGTTAGGGTTCGAATTAGGGTTAGAATCAAGCGCATTTTTAGTGTTAGTGTTGAGGTTAGGGTTAGGGTTTGAGTGCTTTTAGGGGTAGGGGAGGAGTTGGGTTAGGATTAGCGTTAGGGTTTGTGTTGGTAGAATCGACGTTTTGGGTTAGGCTTAGGGTCAGGAGAGCATTTTGGGTCATAATTCAGAGCATTTAGGCTTAGGGTTAGTGTTGAAATTGATGATTTAGTTTTAGCGTTAGAATCAAGCACATTTAGGGATAGAGTTATGGTTAGAATTCGTTAGGGTTACGGTTAGTGTTAGGGTTAGGGGTATGGTAAGAGTGCATTTAGCGGTAGGGGTTGGGGCATGGTTAGAATTAAGGTTAGGGTTAGTGTTGGTAGAATCAAGGTTTAGGGTTAGGCTCAGGGTCAGGATGGCCTTTTGGGATAGAATCGAGTGCATTTACGCTTCGGGTTACTGTTGAGATTGACGAATTAGCGTTAGGGTTAGAATCAAGTACATTACAGTTAGAGTTATGGTTAGAATCCAGTGCATTTAGGGTCAGGTTTTGGCTTCTGGTTACGGTTATGTTTAGGTTGAGGGTTAGAATCGAGCGCATTTAAGGATAGTGTTAGTGTTAGAGTTAGGTTTAGGGTTAGCTTTCGTAGAATCGAGGGTTAGGGTTAGGGTTGGGGTTCGGGTTAGGGGTAAAATGAAGCACATTATTAGTATTAGAGTTGGGCTAGGCTTACGATTAGATTGCATTTAGGGGTAGGGGTAGGAGTAGTGTTAGGATTAGGGTTACGGTTTGTGGTGGTAGAATCGAGGTTTAGGGTTAGGCTTAGGGTCAGGATTGCCTTTTGGGTTAGAATCGAGTGCATTCCGGGTTAGAGTTAGTGATGAGATTGACGATTTAGTGTTAGGGTTAAAATCGAGCACATTTAGCGTTAGAGTTATGGTTAGAATTCGTTAGGGTTAGGGTTAGGGGAAGCGGTAGGGTAGGGGTTAGAATCACGCTCATTTTTAGTGTTAGGGTTACGGTTAGTGTTAGGTTTAGAGGGCATTTAGAGGTAGGGGTAGCGGTAGCATTAGGATTTGGGTTAGGGTTAGTGATGGTAGAATCGAGGTTTAGGTTTAGGCTTAGGGTCAGGACTGCGTTTTGGATCAGAATCGAGTGTATTTAGGCTTTGGGCTAGTGTTCAAATTGACGATTCAGTGTTATGGTTTGAATCGAGCACATTTAGGGTTAGAGTTATGCTTAGAATTCAGTGCATTTAGGGTTAGGGTTAGGGTTAGGGTTAGATTTAGCGTCAGGGTTAGAATCGAGAGCTTTTAAGAATAGTGCTAGGGTTAGAGTTAGGTTTAGCTTTCGCTTTCTTAGAATCGAGGGTTAGGGTTAAGGTTAGGCTTAGGGTGAGGGTTAGAGTTAGAATCAGGCGCATTTTTAGTGTTCTAGTTTTCTTCAGGGTATGGCTTAGAGTGCATTTAGGGGTAGGGGTAGGAGTAGAGTTAGGATTAGGGTTAAGGTTTTTGTTGGTAGAATCGAAGTTTAAGGTTAGGCGTAGGGTCTGGAATGGCTTTGGGTTAGAATCCAGTGCATTTAGGCTTAGGGATAGTGTTGAAATTGACGATTTAGTGTTAGGGTTAGTAACGAGCACATTTAGGGTTAGAGTTTTGGTTAGAATTCGTTAGGGTTAGGGTTAGTGTTAGGGGTAGGGGTAGGGTTAGAGTGCATTTAGGGGTAGGGGTAGTGGTAGGGTTAGGATCAGGGTTAGGGTTTGTGTTGGTAGAATCGAAGTTTAGGGTTAGGCTAAGTGTCAGGATTTCCTTTTGGGTTAGAATCGAGTGCATTTAGGGTTAGGGTTAGTGTTGAGATGGACGATTTAGTGTTAGGCTTAGAATCGAGCACATGAGGGTTAGAGTTATGCTTAGAATCCAGTTCATTTAGGCTTAGGGTTAGGGCTAGGGTTATTAGCGTCAGGATTAGAATCGAGAGCATTTAAGGATAGTGTTAGGGTTAGAGTTAGGTTTAGGGTTAGGTTTCGTAGAATTGAGGGTTAGGGTTAGGGTTAGGGTTAGAATCAAGCGCATGTTTAGTGTTAGGGGTTGGGTTAGGGTAAGGGTTAGAGTGCATATAGAAGTAGGGATAGGAGTAGGGTTAGGATTAGGGTTAGGGTTTGTGTTGGTAGAATCGAGGTTTAGGGTTGGTCTTAGGGTCAGAAATGCCTTTTCGGTTAAAGCCGAGTGCATTTAGGGTTAGGCTTAGTGTTGATATTGACGATTTAGTGTTAGGGTTATAATCGAGCACATTATGCTTAGAGTTATGGTTAGAATCCAGTGCATTTAGGGTTAGGATTAGGGTTCGGGTTAGGGTTATGTTCAGGGTGAGGGTTAGAATCGAGTGCATTTAAGGATAGTGTTAGGGGTAGAGTTATGTGTAAGGTTAGCTTTCGTAGAATGGAGGGTTAGGTTTGGGTTAGGGTCAGGATTGCCTAATGGGTTAGAATCGAGTGCATTTAGGCTTGAGTTTAGTGTTGAGATTGACGATTTAGAGTTAGTGTGAGAATCAAGCACATTAGGATTAGAGTTATGGTTAGAATCCAGTGCATTTAGGGTTAGGATTAAGGTTAGGGTTAGGGTTATGTTTAGGGTGAGGGTTAGAATCGAGTGCATTTAAGGATAGTGTTAGGGTTAGAGTTAGGTATAGGGCTAGTATTCGTAGAAACGAGGGTTAGTGTTAGGGTTAGGGTTAGGGTTCGAATTAGGGTTAGAATCAAGCGCATTTTTAGTGTTAGTGTTGGGGTTAGGGTTAGGGTTTGAGTGCTTTTAGGGGTAGGGGAGGAGTTGGGTTAGGATTAGCGTTAGGGTTTGTGTTGGTAGAATCGACGTTTTGGGTTAGGCTTAGGGTCAGGAGAGCATTTTGGGTCATAATTCAGAGCATTTAGGCTTAGGGTTAGTGTTGAAATTGATGATTTAGTTTTAGCGTTAGAATCAAGCACATTTAGGGATAGAGTTATGGTTAGAATTCGTTAGGGTTACGGTTAGTGTTAGGGTTAGGGGTATGGTAAGAGTGCATTTAGCGGTAGGGGTTGGGGCATGGTTAGAATTAAGGTTAGGGTTAGTGTTGGTAGAATCAAGGTTTAGGGTTAGGCTCAGGGTCAGGATGGCCTTTTGGGATAGAATCGAGTGCATTTACGCTTCGGGTTACTGTTGAGATTGACGAATTAGCGTTAGGGTTAGAATCAAGTACATTACAGTTAGAGTTATGGTTAGAATTCAGTGCATTTAGGGTCAGGTTTTGGCTTCTGGTTACGGTTATGTTTAGGTTGAGGGTTAGAATCGAGCGCATTTAAGGATAGTGTTAGTGTTAGAGTTAGGTTTAGGGTTAGCTTTCGTAGAATCGAGGGTTAGGGTTAGGGTTGGGGTTCGGGTTAGGGGTAAAATGAAGCACATTATTAGTATTAGAGTTGGGCTAGGCTTACGATTAGATTGCATTTAGGGGTAGGGGTAGGAGTAGGGTTAGGATTAGGGTTACGGTTTGTGGTGGTAGAATCGAGGTTTAGGGTTAGGCTTAGGGTCAGGATTGCCTTTTGGGTTAGAATCGAGTGCATTCCGGGTTAGAGTTAGTGATGAGATTGACGATTTAGTGTTAGGGTTAAAATCGAGCACATTTAGCGTTAGAGTTATGGTTAGAATTCGTTAGGGTTAGGGTTAGGGGAAGCGGTAGGGTAGGGGTTAGAATCACGCTCATTTTTAGTGTTAGGGTTACGGTTAGTGTTAGGTTTAGAGGGCATTTAGAGGTAGGGGTAGCGGTAGCATTAGGATTTGGGTTAGGGTTAGTGATGGTAGAATCGAGGTTTAGGTTTAGGCTTAGGGTCAGGACTGCGTTTTGGATCAGAATCGAGTGTATTTAGGCTTTGGGCTAGTGTTCAAATTGACGATTCAGTGTTATGGTTTGAATCGAGCACATTTAGGGTTAGAGTTATGCTTAGAATTCAGTGCATTTAGGGTTAGGGTTAGGGTTAGGGTTAGATTTAGCGTCAGGGTTAGAATCGAGAGCTTTTAAGAATAGTGCTAGGGTTAGAGTTAGGTTTAGCTTTCGCTTTCTTAGAATCGAGGGTTAGGGTTAAGGTTAGGCTTAGGGTGAGGGTTAGAGTTAGAATCAGGCGCATTTTTAGTGTTCTAGTTTTCTTCAGGGTATGGCTTAGAGTGCATTTAGGGGTAGGGGTAGGAGTAGAGTTAGGATTAGGGTTAAGGTTTTTGTTGGTAGAATCGAAGTTTAAGGTTAGGCGTAGGGTCTGGAATGGCTTTGGGTTAGAATCCAGTGCATTTAGGCTTAGGGATAGTGTTGAAATTGACGATTTAGTGTTAGGGTTAGTAACGAGCACATTTAGGGTTAGAGTTTTGGTTAGAATTCGTTAGGGTTAGGGTTAGTGTTAGGGGTAGGGGTAGGGTTAGAGTGCATTTAGGGGTAGGGGTAGTGGTAGGGTTAGGATCAGGGTTAGGGTTTGTGTTGGTAGAATCGAAGTTTAGGGTTAGGCTAAGTGTCAGGATTTCCTTTTGGGTTAGAATCGAGTGCATTTAGGGTTAGGGTTAGTGTTGAGATGGACGATTTAGTGTTAGGCTTAGAATCGAGCACATGAGGGTTAGAGTTATGCTTAGAATCCAGTTCATTTAGGCTTAGGGTTAGGGCTAGGGTTATTAGCGTCAGGATTAGAATCGAGAGCATTTAAGGATAGTGTTAGGGTTAGAGTTAGGTTTAGGGTTAGGTTTCGTAGAATTGAGGGTTAGGGTTAGGGTTAGGGTTAGAATCAAGCGCATGTTTAGTGTTAGGGGTTGGGTTAGGGTAAGGGTTAGAGTGCATATAGAAGTAGGGATAGGAGTAGGGTTAGGATTAGGGTTAGGGTTTGTGTTGGTAGAATCGAGGTTTAGGGTTGGTCTTAGGGTCAGAAATGCCTTTTCGGTTAAAGCCGAGTGCATTTAGGGTTAGGCTTAGTGTTGAGATTGACGATTTAGTGTTAGGGTTATAATCGAGCACATTATGCTTAGAGTTATGGTTAGAATCCAGTGCATTTAGGGTTAGGATTAGGGTTCGGGTTAGGGTTATGTTCAGGGTGAGGGTTAGAATCGAGTGCATTTAAGGATAGTGTTAGGGGTAGAGTTATGTGTAAGGTTAGCTTTCGTAGAATGGAGGGTTAGGTTTGGGTTAGGGTCAGGATTGCCTAATGGGTTAGAATCGAGTGCATTTAGGCTTGAGTTTAGTGTTGAGATTGACGATTTAGAGTTAGTGTGAGAATCAAGCACATTAGGATTAGAGTTATGGTTAGAATCCAGTGCATTTAGGGTTAGGATTAAGGTTTGGGTTAGGGTTATGTTTAGGGTGAGGGTTAGAATCGAGTGCATTTAAGGATAGTGTTAGGGTTAGAGTTAGGTATAGGGCTAGTATTCGTAGAAACGAGGATTAGTGTTAGGGTTAGGGTTAGGGTTCGTATTAGGGTTAGAATCAAGCGCATTTTTAGTGTTAGTGTTGGGGTTAGGGTTAGGGTTTGAGTGCTTTTAGGGGTAGGGGAGGAGTTGGGTTAGGATTAGCGTTAGGGTTTGTGTTGGTAGAATCGACGTTTTGGGTTAGGCTTAGGGTCAGGAGAGCATTTTGGGTCATAATTCAGAGCATTTAGGCTTAGGGTTAGTGTTGAAATTGATGATTTAGTTTTAGCGTTAGAATCAAGCACATTTAGGGATAGAGTTATGGTTAGAATTCGTTAGGGTTATGGTTAGTGCTAGGGTTAGGGGTATGGTAAGAGTGCATTTAGCGGTAGGGGTTGGGGCATGGTTAGAATTAAGGTTAGGGTTAGTGTTGGTAGAATCGAGGTTTAGGGTTAGGCTCAGGGTCAGGATGGCCTTTTGGGATAGAATCGAGTGCATTTAGGCTTAGGGTTACTGTTGAGATTGACGAATTAGCGTTAGGGTTAGAATCAAGTACATTACAGTTAGAGTTATGGTTAGAATCCAGTGCATTTAGGGTCAGGTTTTGGCTTCTGGTTACGGTTATGTTTAGGGTGAGGGTTAGAATCGAGCGCATTTAAGGATAGTGTTAGGGTTAGAGTTAGGTTTAGGGTTAGCTTTCGTAGAATCGAGGGTTAGGGTTAGGGTTGGGGTTCGGGTTAGGGTTAGAATGAAGCACATTATTAGTATTAGAGTTGGGCTAGGCTTACGATTAGATTGCATTTAGGGGTATGGGTAGGAGTAGTGTTAGGATTAGGGTTACGGTTTGTGGTGGTAGAATCGAGGTTTAGGGTTAGGCTTAGGGTCAGGATTGCCTTTTGGGTTAGAATCGAGTGCATTCCGGGTTAGAGTTAGTGATGAGATTGACGATTTAGTGTTAGGGTTAAAATCGAGCACATTTAGCGTTAGAGTTATGGTTAGAATTCGTTAGGGTTAGGGTTAGGGGAAGCGGTAGGGTAGGGGTTAGAATCACGCTCATTTTTAGTGTTAGGGTTACGGTTAGTGTTAGGTTTAGAGGGCATTTAGAGGTAGGGGTAGCGGTAGCATTAGGATTTGGGTTAGGGTTAGTGATGGTAGAATCGAGGTTTAGGTTTAGGCTTAGGGTCAGGACTGCGTTTTGGATCAGAATCGAGTGTATTTAGGCTTTGGGTTAGTGTTCAAATTGACGATTCAGTGTTATGGTTTGAATCGAGCACATTTAGGGTTAGAGTTATGCTTAGAATTCAGTGCATTTAGGGTTAGCGTTAGATTTAGAGTCAGGGTTAGAATCGAGAGCTTTTAAGAATAGTGCTAGGGTTAGAGTTAGGTTTAGCTTTCGCTTTCTTAGAATCGAGGGTTAGGGTTAAGGTTAGGCTTAGGGTGAGGGTTAGAGTTAGAATCAGGCGCATTTTTAGTGTTCTAGTTTTCTTCAGGGTATGGCTTAGAGTGCATTTAGGGGTAGGGGTAGGAGTAGGGTTAGGATTAGGGTTAAGGTTTTTGTTGGTAGAATCGAAGTTTAAGGTTAGGCGTAGGGTCTGGAATGGCTTTGGGTTAGAATCCAGTGCATTTAGGCTTAGGGATAGTGTTGAAATTGACGATTTAGTGTTAGGGTTAGTAACGAGCACATTATGGGTTAGAGTTTTGGTTAGAATTCGTTAGGGTTAGGGTTAGTGTTAGGGGTAGGGGTAGGGTTAGAGTGCATTTAGGGGTAGGGGTAGGGGTAGGGTTAGGATCAGGGTTAGGGTTTGTGTTGGTAGAATCGAAGTTTAGGGTTAGGCGAAGTGTCAGGATTTCCTTTTGGGTTAGAATCGAGTGCATTTAGGGTTAGGGTTAGTGTTGAGATGGACGATTTAGTGTTAGGCTTAGAATCGAGCACATGAGGGTTAGAGTTATGCTTAGAATCCAGTTCATTTAGGCTTAGGGTTAGGGCTAGGGTTATTAGCGTCAGGATTAGAATCGAGACCATTTAAGGATAGTGTTAGGGTTAGAGTTAGGTTTAGGGTTAGGTTTCGTAGAATTGAGGGTTAGGGTTAGGGTTAGGGTTAGAATCAAGCGCATTTTTAGTGTTAGGGGTTGGGTTAGGGTAAGGGTTAGAGTGCATATAGAAGTAGGGATAGGAGTAGGGTTAGGATTAGGGTTAGGGTTTGTGTTGGTAGAATCGAGGTTTAGGGTTGGTCTTAGGGTCAGAAATGCCTTTTGGGTTAAAGCCGAGTGCATTTAGGGTTAGGCTTAGTGTTGAGATTGACGATTTAGTGTTAGGGTTATAATCGAGCACATTATGCTTAGAGTTATGGTTAGAATCCAGTGCATTTAGGGTTAGGATTAGGGTTCGGGTTAGGGTTATGTTCAGGGTGAGGGTTAGAATCGAGTGCATTTAAGGATAGTGTTAGGGGTAGAGTTATGTGTAAGGTTAGCTTTCGTAGAATGGAGGGTTAGGTTTGGGTTAGGGTCAGGATTGCCTAATGGGTTAGAATCGAGTGCATTTAGGCTTGAGTTTAGTGTTGAGATTGACGATTTAGAGTTAGTGTGAGAATCAAGCACATTAGGATTAGAGTTATGGTTAGAATCCAGTGCATTTAGGGTTAGGATTAAGGTTAGGGTTAGGGTTATGTTTAGGGTGAGGGTTAGAATCGAGTGCATTTAAGGATAGTGTTAGGGTTAGAGTTAGGTATAGGGCTAGTATTCGTAGAAACGAGGGTTAGTGTTAGGGTTAGGGTTAGGGTTCGAATTAGGGTTAGAATCAAGCGCATTTTTAGTGTTAGTGTTGGGGTTAGGGTTAGGGTTTGAGTGCTTTTAGGGGTAGGGGAGGAGTTGGGTTAGGATTAGCGTTAGGGTTTGTGTTGGTAGAATCGACGTTTTGGGTTAGGCTTAGGGTCAGGAGAGCATTTTGGGTCATAATTCAGAGCATTTAGGCTTAGGGTTAGTGTTGAAATTGATGATTTAGTTTTAGCGTTAGAATCAAGCACATTTAGGGATAGAGTTATGGTTAGAATTCGTTAGGGTTACGGTTAGTGTTAGGGTTAGGGGTATGGTAAGAGTGCATTTAGCGGTAGGGGTTGGGGCATGGTTAGAATTAAGGTTAGGGTTAGTGTTGGTAGAATCAAGGTTTAGGGTTAGGCTCAGGGTCAGGATGGCCTTTTGGGATAGAATCGAGTGCATTTACGCTTCGGGTTACTGTTGAGATTGACGAATTAGCGTTAGGGTTAGAATCAAGTACATTACAGTTAGAGTTATGGTTAGAATCCAGTGCATTTAGGGTCAGGTTTTGGCTTCTGGTTACGGTTATGTTTAGGTTGAGGGTTAGAATCGAGCGCATTTAAGGATAGTGTTAGTGTTAGAGTTAGGTTTAGGGTTAGCTTTCGTAGAATCGAGGGTTAGGGTTAGGGTTGGGGTTCGGGTTAGGGGTAAAATGAAGCACATTATTAGTATTAGAGTTGGGCTAGGCTTACGATTAGATTGCATTTAGGGGTAGGGGTAGGAGTAGGGTTAGGATTAGGGTTACGGTTTGTGGTGGTAGAATCGAGGTTTAGGGTTAGGCTTAGGGTCAGGATTGCCTTTTGGGTTAGAATCGAGTGCATTCCGGGTTAGAGTTAGTGATGAGATTGACGATTTAGTGTTAGGGTTAAAATCGAGCACATTTAGCGTTAGAGTTATGGTTAGAATTCGTTAGGGTTAGGGTTAGGGGAAGCGGTAGGGTAGGGGTTAGAATCACGCTCATTTTTAGTGTTAGGGTTACGGTTAGTGTTAGGTTTAGAGGGCATTTAGAGGTAGGGGTAGCGGTAGCATTAGGATTTGGGTTAGGGTTAGTGATGGTAGAATCGAGGTTTAGGTTTAGGCTTAGGGTCAGGACTGCGTTTTGGATCAGAATCGAGTGTATTTAGGCTTTGGGCTAGTGTTCAAATTGACGATTCAGTGTTATGGTTTGAATCGAGCACATTTAGGGTTAGAGTTATGCTTAGAATTCAGTGCATTTAGGGTTAGGGTTAGGGTTAGGGTTAGATTTAGCGTCAGGGTTAGAATCGAGAGCTTTTAAGAATAGTGCTAGGGTTAGAGTTAGGTTTAGCTTTCGCTTTCTTAGAATCGAGGGTTAGGGTTAAGGTTAGGCTTAGGGTGAGGGTTAGAGTTAGAATCAGGCGCATTTTTAGTGTTCTAGTTTTCTTCAGGGTATGGCTTAGAGTGCATTTAGGGGTAGGGGTAGGAGTAGAGTTAGGATTAGGGTTAAGGTTTTTGTTGGTAGAATCGAAGTTTAAGGTTAGGCGTAGGGTCTGGAATGGCTTTGGGTTAGAATCCAGTGCATTTAGGCTTAGGGATAGTGTTGAAATTGACGATTTAGTGTTAGGGTTAGTAACGAGCACATTTAGGGTTAGAGTTTTGGTTAGAATTCGTTAGGGTTAGGGTTAGTGTTAGGGGTAGGGGTAGGGTTAGAGTGCATTTAGGGGTAGGGGTAGTGGTAGGGTTAGGATCAGGGTTAGGGTTTGTGTTGGTAGAATCGAAGTTTAGGGTTAGGCTAAGTGTCAGGATTTCCTTTTGGGTTAGAATCGAGTGCATTTAGGGTTAGGGTTAGTGTTGAGATGGACGATTTAGTGTTAGGCTTAGAATCGAGCACATGAGGGTTAGAGTTATGCTTAGAATCCAGTTCATTTAGGCTTAGGGTTAGGGCTAGGGTTATTAGCGTCAGGATTAGAATCGAGAGCATTTAAGGATAGTGTTAGGGTTAGAGTTAGGTTTAGGGTTAGGTTTCGTAGAATTGAGGGTTAGGGTTAGGGTTAGGGTTAGAATCAAGCGCATGTTTAGTGTTAGGGGTTGGGTTAGGGTAAGGGTTAGAGTGCATATAGAAGTAGGGATAGGAGTAGGGTTAGGATTAGGGTTAGGGTTTGTGTTGGTAGAATCGAGGTTTAGGGTTGGTCTTAGGGTCAGAAATGCCTTTTCGGTTAAAGCCGAGTGCATTTAGGGTTAGGCTTAGTGTTGATATTGACGATTTAGTGTTAGGGTTATAATCGAGCACATTATGCTTAGAGTTATGGTTAGAATCCAGTGCATTTAGGGTTAGGATTAGGGTTCGGGTTAGGGTTATGTTCAGGGTGAGGGTTAGAATCGAGTGCATTTAAGGATAGTGTTAGGGGTAGAGTTATGTGTAAGGTTAGCTTTCGTAGAATGGAGGGTTAGGTTTGGGTTAGGGTCAGGATTGCCTAATGGGTTAGAATCGAGTGCATTTAGGCTTGAGTTTAGTGTTGAGATTGACGATTTAGAGTTAGTGTGAGAATCAAGCACATTAGGATTAGAGTTATGGTTAGAATCCAGTGCATTTAGGGTTAGGATTAAGGTTTGGGTTAGGGTTATGTTTAGGGTGAGGGTTAGAATCGAGTGCATTTAAGGATAGTGTTAGGGTTAGAGTTAGGTATAGGGCTAGTATTCGTAGAAACGAGGATTAGTGTTAGGGTTAGGGTTAGGGTTCGTATTAGGGTTAGAATCAAGCGCATTTTTAGTGTTAGTGTTGGGGTTAGGGTTAGGGTTTGAGTGCTTTTAGGGGTAGGGGAGGAGTTGGGTTAGGATTAGCGTTAGGGTTTGTGTTGGTAGAATCGACGTTTTGGGTTAGGCTTAGGGTCAGGAGAGCATTTTGGGTCATAATTCAGAGCATTTAGGCTTAGGGTTAGTGTTGAAATTGATGATTTAGTTTTAGCGTTAGAATCAAGCACATTTAGGGATAGAGTTATGGTTAGAATTCGTTAGGGTTACGGTTAGTGTTAGGGTTAGGGGTATGGTAAGAGTGCATTTAGCGGTAGGGGTTGGGGCATGTTTAGAATTAAGGTTAGGGTTAGTGTTGGTAGAATCAAGGTTTAGGGTTAGGCTCAGGGTCAGGATGGCCTTTTGGGATAGAATCGAGTGCATTTACGCTTCGGGTTACTGTTGAGATTGACGAATTAGCGTTAGGGTTAGAATCAAGTACATTACAGTTAGAGTTATGGTTAGAATCCAGTGCATTTAGGGTCAGGTTTTGGCTTCTGGTTACGGTTATGTTTAGGGTGAGGGTTAGAATCGAGCGCATTTAAGGATAGTGTTAGGGTTAGAGTTAGGTTTAGGGTTAGCTTTCGTAGAATCGAGGGTTAGGGTTAGGGTTGGGGTTCGGGTTAGGGGTAAAATGAAGCACATTATTAGTATTAGAGTTGGGCTAGGCTTACGATTAGATTGCATTTAGGGGTATGGGTAGGAGTAGTGTTAGGATTAGGGTTACGGTTTGTGGTGGTAGAATCGAGGTTTAGGGTTAGGCTTAGGGTCAGGATTGCCTTTTGGGTTAGAATCGAGTGCATTCCGGGTTAGAGTTAGTGATGAGATTGACGATTTAGTGTTAGGGTTAAAATCGAGCACATTTAGCGTTAGAGTTATGGTTAGAATTCGTTAGGGTTAGGGTTAGGGGAAGCGGTAGGGTAGGGGTTAGAATCACGCTCATTTTTAGTGTTAGGGTTACGGTTAGTGTTAGGTTTAGAAGGCATTTAGAGGTAGGGGTAGCGGTAGCATTAGGATTTGGGTTAGGGTTAGTGATGGTAGAATCGAGGTTTAGGTTTAGGCTTAGGGTCAGGACTGCGTTTTGGATCAGAATCGAGTGTATTTAGGCTTTGGGTTAGTGTTCAAATTGACGATTCAGTGTTATGGTTTGAAGCGAGCACATTTAGGGTTAGAGTTATGCTTAGAATTCAGTGCATTTAGGGTTAGGGTTAGGGTTAGGGTTAGATTTAGCGTCAGGGTTAGAATCGAGAGCTTTTAAGAATAGTGCTAGGGTTAGAGTTAGGTTTAGCTTTCGCTTTCTTAGAATCGAGGGTTAGGGTTAAGGTTAGGCTTAGGGTGAGGGTTAGAGTTAGAATCAGGCGCATTTTTAGTGTTCTAGTTTTCTTCAGGGTATGGCTTAGAGTGCATTTAGGGGTAGGGGTAGGAGTAGGGTTAGGATTAGGGTTAAGGTTTTTGTTGGTAGAATCGAAGTTTAAGGTTAGGCGTAGGGTCTGGAATGGCTTTGGGTTAGAATCCAGTGCATTTAGGCTTAGGGATAGTGTTGAAATTGACGATTTAGTGTTAGGGTTAGTAACGAGCACATTTAGGGTTAGAGTTTTGGTTAGAATTCGTTAGGGTTAGGGTTAGTGTTAGGGGTAGGGGTAGGGTTAGAGTGCATTTAGGGGTAGGGGTAGGGGTAGGGTTAGGATCAGGGTTAGGGTTTGTGTTGGTAGAATCGAAGTTTAGGGTTAGGCTAAGTGTCAGGATTTCCTTTTGGGTTAGAATCGAGTGCATTTAGGGTTAGGGTTAGTGTTGAGATGGACGATTTAGTGTTAGGCTTAGAATCGAGCACATGAGGGTTGGAGTTATGCTTAGAATCCAGTTCATTTAGGCTTAGGGTTAGGGCTAGGGTTATTAGCGTCAGGATTAGAATCGAGAGCATTTAAGGATAGTGTTAGGGTTAGAGTTAGGTTTAGGGTTAGGTTTCGTAGAATTGAGGGTTAGGGTTAGGGTTAGGGTTAGAATCAAGCGCATTTTTAGTGTTAGGGGTTGGGTTAGGGTAAGGGTTAGAGTGCATATAGAAGTAGGGATAGGAGTAGGGTTAGGATTAGGGTTAGGGTTTGTGTTGGTAGAATCGAGGTTTAGGGTTGGTCTTAGGGTCAGAATTGCCTTTTGGGTTAAAGCCGAGTGCATTTAGGGTTAGGCTTAGTGTTGAGATTGACGATTTAGTGTTAGGGTTATAATCGAGCACATTATGCTTAGAGTTATGGTTAGAATCCAGTGCATTTAGGGTTAGGATTAGGGTTCGGGTTAGGGTTATGTTCAGGGTGAGGGTTAGAATCGAGTGCATTTAAGGATAGTGTTAGGGGTAGAGTTATGTGTAAGGTTAGCTTTCGTAGAATGGAGGGTTAGGTTTGGGTTAGGGTCAGGATTGCCTAATGGGTTAGAATCGAGTGCATTTAGGCTTGAGTTTAGTGTTGAGATTGACGATTTAGAGTTAGTGTGAGAATCAAGCACATTAGGATTAGAGTTATGGTTAGAATCCAGTGCATTTAGGGTTAGGATTAAGGTTAGGGTTAGGGTTATGTTTAGGGTGAGGGTTAGAATCGAGTGCATTTAAGGATAGTGTTAGGGTTAGAGTTAGGTATAGGGCTAGTATTCGTAGAAACGAGGGTTAGTGTTAGGGTTAGGGTTAGGGTTCGTATTAGGGTTAGAATCAAGCGCATTTTTAGTGTTAGTGTTGGGGTTAGGGTTAGGGTTTGAGTGCTTTTAGGGGTAGGGGAGGAGTTGGGTTAGGATTAGCGTTAGGGTTTGTGTTGGTAGAATCGACGTTTTGGGTTAGGCTTAGGGTCAGGAGAGCATTTTGGGTCATAATTCAGAGCATTTAGGCTTAGGGTTAGTGTTGAAATTGATGATTTAGTTTTAGCGTTAGAATCAAGCACATTTAGGGATAGAGTTATGGTTAGAATTCGTTAGGGTTACGGTTAGTGTTAGGGTTAGGGGTATGGTAAGAGTGCATTTAGCGGTAGGGGTTGGGGCATGTTTAGAATTAAGGTTAGGGTTAGTGTTGGTAGAATCAAGGTTTAGGGTTAGGCTCAGGGTCAGGATGGCCTTTTGGGATAGGATCGAGTGCATTTACGCTTCGGGTTACTGTTGAGATTGACGAATTAGCGTTAGGGTTAGAATCAAGTACATTACAGTTAGAGTTATGGTTAGAATCCAGTGCATTTAGGGTCAGGTTTTGGCTTCTGGTTGCGGTTATGTTTAGGGTGAGGGTTAGAATCGAGCGCATTTAAGGATAGTGTTAGGGTTAGAGTTAGGTTTAGGGTTAGCTTTCGTAGAATCGAGGGTTAGGGTTAGGGTTGGGGTTCGGGTTAGGGTTAGAATGAAGCACATTATTAGTATTAGAGTTGGGCTAGGCTTACGATTAGATTGCATTTAGGGGTATGGGTAGGAGTAGTGTTAGGATTAGGGTTACGGTTTGTGGTGGTAGAATCGAGGTTTAGGGTTAGGCTTAGGGTCAGGATTGCCTTTTGGGTTAGAATCGAGTGCATTCCGGGTTAGAGTTAGTGATGAGATTGACGATTTAGTGTTAGGGTTAAAATCGAGCACATTTAGCGTTAGAGTTATGGTTAGAATTCGTTAGGGTTAGGGTTAGGGGAAGCGGTAGGGTAGGGGTTAGAATCACGCTCATTTTTAGTGTTAGGGTTACGGTTAGTGTTAGGTTTAGAGGGCATTTAGAGGTAGGGGTAGCGGTAGCATTAGGATTTGGGTTAGGGTTAGTGATGGTAGAATCGAGGTTTAGGTTTAGGCTTAGGGTCAGGACTGCGTTTTGGATCAGAATCGAGTGTATTTAGGCTTTGGGTTAGTGTTCAAATTGACGATTCAGTGTTATGGTTTGAATCGAGCACATTTAGGGTTAGAGTTATGCTTAGAATTCAGTGCATTTAGGGTTAGGGTTAGGGTTAGGGTTAGATTTAGCGTCAGGGTTAGAATCGAGAGCTTTTAAGAATAGTGCTAGGGTTAGAGTTAGGTTTAGCTTTCACTTTCTTAGAATCGAGGGTTAGGGTTAAGGTTAGGCTTAGGGTGAGGGTTAGAGTTAGAATCAGGCGCATTTTTAGTGTTCTAGTTTTCTTCAGGGTATGGCTTAGAGTGCATTTAGGGGTAGGGGTAGGAGTAGGGTTAGGATTAGGGTTAAGGTTTTTGTTGGTAGAATCGAAGTTTAAGGTTAGGCGTAGGGTCTGGAATGGCTTTGGGTTAGAATCCAGTGCATTTAGGCTTAGGGATAGTGTTGAAATTGACGATTTAGTGTTAGGGTTAGTAACAAGCACATTTAGGGTTAGAGTTTTGGTTAGAATTCGTTAGGGTTAGGGTTAGTGTTAGGGGTAGGGGGAGGGTTAGAGTGCATTTAGGGGTAGGGGTAGGGGTAGGGTTAGGATCAGGGTTAGGGTTTGTGTTGGTAGAATCGAAGTTTAGGGTTAGGCTAAGTGTCAGGATTTCCTTTTGGGTTAGAATCGAGTGCATTTAGGGTTAGGGTTAGTGTTGAGATGGACGATTTAGTGTTAGGCTTAGAATCGAGCACATGAGGGTTGGAGTTATGCTTAGAATCCAGTTCATTTAGGCTTAGGGTTAGGGCTAGGGTTATTAGCGTCAGGATTAGAATCGAGAGCATTTAAGGATAGTGTTAGGGTTAGAGTTAGGTTTAGGGTTAGGTTTCGTAGAATTGAGGGTTAGGGTTAGGGTTAGGGTTAGAATCAAGCGCATTTTTAGTGTTAGGGGTTGGGTTAGGGTAAGGGTTAGAGTGCATATAGAAGTAGGGATAGGAGTAGGGTTAGGATTAGGGTTAGGGTTTGTGTTGGTAGAATCGAGGTTTAGGGTTGGTCTTAGGGTCAGAATTGCCTTTTGGGTTAAAGCCGAGTGCATTTAGGGTTAGGCTTAGTGTTGAGATTGACGATTTAGTGTTAGGGTTATAATCGAGCACATTATGCTTAGAGTTATGGTTAGAATCCAGTGCATTTAGGGTTAGGATTAGGGTTCGGGTTAGGGTTATGTTCAGGGTGAGGGTTAGAATCGAGTGCATTTAAGGATAGTGTTAGGGGTAGAGTTATGTGTAAGGTTAGCTTTCGTAGAATGGAGGGTTAGGTTTGGGTTAGGGTCAGGATTGCCTAATGGGTTAGAATCGAGTGCATTTAGGCTTGAGGTTAGTGTTGAGATTGACGATTTAGAGTTAGTGTGAGAATCAAGCACATTAGGATTAGAGTTATGGTTAGAATCCAGTGCATTTAGGGTTAGGATTAAGGTTAGGGTTAGGGTTATGTTTAGGGTGAGGGTTAGAATCGAGTGCATTTAAGGATAGTGTTAGGGTTAGAGTTAGGTATAGGGCTAGTATTCGTAGAAACGAGGGTTAGTGTTAGGGTTAGGGTTAGGGTTCGTATTAGGGTTAGAATCAAGCGCATTTTTAGTGTTAGTGTTGGGGTTAGGGTTAGGGTTTGAGTGCTTTTAGGGGTAGGGGAGGAGTTGGGTTAGGATTAGCGTTAGGGTTTGTGTTGGTAGAATCGACGTTTTGGGTTAGGCTTAGGGTCAGGAGAGCATTTTGGGTCATAATTCAGAGCATTTAGGCTTAGGGTTAGTGTTGAAATTGATGATTTTGTTTTAGCGTTAGAATCAAGCACATTTAGGCATAGAGTTATGGTTAGAATTCGTTAGGGTTACGGTTAGTGTTAGGGTTAGGGGTATGGTAAGAGTGCATTTAGCGGTAGGGGTTGGGGCATGGTTAGAATTAAGGTTAGGGTTAGTGTTGGTAGAATCAAGGCTTAGGGTTAGGCTCAGGGTCAGGATGGCCTTTTGGAATAGAATCGAGTGCATTTAGGCTTAGGGTTACTGTTGAGATTGACGAATTAGCGTTAGGGTTAGAATCAAGTACATTAGGATTAGAGTTATGGTTAGAATCCAGTGCATTTAGGGTTAGGATTAAGGTTAGGGTTAGGGTTATGTTTAGGGTGAGGGTTAGAATCGAGTGCATTTAAGGATAGTGTTAGGGTTAGAGTTAGGTATAGGGCTAACTTTCGTAGAATCGAGGGTTAGTGTTAGGGTTAGGGTTAGTTACGGTTAGTATTAGGGTTAGAATCAAGCGCATTTTTAGTGTTAGTGTTGGGGTTAGGGTTAGGGTTTGAGTGCTTTTAGGGGTACGGGAGGAGTTGGGTTAGGATTAGCGTTAGGGTTTGTGTTGGTAGAATCGACGTTTTGGGTTAGGCTTAGGGTCAGGAGAGCATTTTGGGTCATAATTCAGAGCATTTAGGCTTAGGGTTAGTGTTGAAATTGATGATTTAGTTTTAGCGTTAGAATCAAGCACATTTAGGGATAGAGTTATGGTTAGAATTCGTTAGGGTTACGGTTAGTGTTAGGGTTAGGGGTATGGTAAGAGTGCATTTAGCGGTAGGGGTTGGGGCATGGTTAGAATTAAGGTTAGGGTTAGTTTTGGTAGAATCAAGGTTTAGGGTTAGGCTCAGGGTCAGGATGGCCTTTTGGGATAGAATCGAGTGCATTTAGGCTTAGGGTTACTGTTGAGATTGACGAATTAGCGTTAGGGTTAGAATCAAGTACATTACAGTTAGAGTTATGGTTAGAATCCAGTGCATTTAGGGTCAGGTTTTGGCTTCTGGTTGCGGTTATGTTTAGGGTGAGGGTTAGAATCGAGCGCATTTAAGGATAGTGTTAGGGTTAGAGTTAGGTTTAGGGTTAGCTTTCGTAGAATCGAGGGTTAGGGTTAGGGTTGGGGTTCGGGTTAGGGTTAGAATGAAGCACATTATTAGTATTAGAGTTGGGCTAGGCTTACGATTAGATTGCATTTAGGGGTATGGGTAGGAGTAGTGTTAGGATTAGGGTTACGGTTTGTGGTGGTAGAATCGAGGTTTAGGGTTAGGCTTAGGGTCAGGATTGCCTTTTGGGTTAGAATCGAGTGTATTCCGGGTTAGAGTTAGTGATGAGATTGACGATTTAGTGTTAGGGTTAAAATCGAGCACATTTAGCGTTAGAGTTATGGTTAGAATTCGTTAGGGTTAGGGTTAGGGGAAGCGGTAGGGTAGGGGTTAGAATCACGCTCATTTTTAGTGTTAGGGTTACGGTTAGTGTTAGGTTTAGAGGGCATTTAGAGGTAGGGGTAGCGGTAGCATTAGGATTTGGGTTAGGGTTAGTGATGGTAGAATCGAGGTTTAGGTTTAGGCTTAGGGTCAGGACTGCGTTTTGGATCAGAATCGAGTGTATTTAGGCTTTGGGTTAGTGTTCAAATTGACGATTCAGTGTTATGGTTTGAATCGAGCACATTTAGGGTTAGAGTTATGCTTAGAATTCAGTGCATTTAGGGTTAGGGTTAGGGTTAGGGTTAGATTTAGCGTCAGGGTTAGAATCGAGAGCTTTTAAGAATAGTGCTAGGGTTAGAGTTAGGTTTAGCTTTCGCTTTCTTAGAATCGAGGGTTAGGGTTAAGGTTAGGCTTAGGGTGAGGGTTAGAGTTAGAATCAGGCGCATTTTTAGTGTTCTAGTTTTCTTCAGGGTATGGCTTAGAGTGCATTTAGGGGTAGGGGTAGGAGTAGGGTTAGGATTAGGGTTAAGGTTTTTGTTGGTAGAATCGAAGTTTAAGGTTAGGCGTAGGGTCTGGAATGGCTTTGGGTTAGAATCCAGTGCATTTAGGCTTAGGGATAGTGTTGAAATTGACGATTTAGTGTTAGGGTTAGTAACGAGCACATTTAGGGTTAGAGTTTTGGTTAGAATTCGTTAGGGTTAGGGTTAGTGTTAGGGGTAGGGGGAGGGTTAGAGTGCATTTAGGGGTAGGGGTAGGGGTAGGGTTAGGATCAGGGTTAGGGTTTGTGTTGGTAGAATCGAAGTTTAGGGTTAGGCTAAGTGTCAGGATTTCCTTTTGGGTTAGAATCGAGTGTATTTAGGGTTAGGGTTAGTGTTGAGATGGACGATTTAGTGTTAGGCTTAGAATCGAGCACATGAGGGTTGGAGTTATGCTTAGAATCCAGTTCATTTAGGCTTAGGGTTAGGGCTAGGGTTATTAGCGTCAGGATTAGAATCGAGAGCATTTAAGGATAGTGTTAGGGTTAGAGTTAGGTTTAGGGTTAGGTTTCGTAGAATTGAGGGTTAGGGTTAGGGTTAGGGTTAGAATCAAGCGCATTTTTAGTGTTAGGGGTTGGGTTAGGGTAAGGGTTAGAGTGCATATAGAAGTAGGGATAGGAGTAGGGTTAGGATTAGGGTTAGGGTTTGTGTTGGTAGAATCGAGGTTTAGGGTTGGTCTTAGGGTCAGAATTGCCTTTTGGGTTAAAGCCGAGTGCATTTAGGGTTAGGCTTAGTGTTGAGATTGACGATTTAGTGTTAGGGTTATAATCGAGCACATTATGCTTAGAGTTATGGTTAGAATCCAGTGCATTTAGGGTTAGGATTAGGGTTCGGGTTAGGGTTATGTTCAGGGTGAGGGTTAGAATCGAGTGCATTTAAGGATAGTGTTAGGGGTAGAGTTATGTGTAAGGTTAGCTTTCGTAGAATGGAGGGTTAGGTTTGGGTTAGGGTCAGGATTGCCTAATGGGTTAGAATCGAGTGCATTTAGGCTTGAGTTTAGTGTTGAGATTGACGATTTAGAGTTAGTGTGAGAATCAAGCACATTAGGATTAGAGTTATGGTTAGAATCCAGTGCATTTAGGGTTAGGATTAAGGTTAGGGTTAGGGTTATGTTTAGGGTGAGGGTTAGAATCGAGTGCATTTAAGGATAGTGTTAGGGTTAGAGTTAGGTATAGGGCTAGTATTCGTAGAAACGAGGGTTAGTGTTAGGGTTAGGGTTAGGGTTCGTATTAGGGTTAGAATCAAGCGCATTTTTAGTGTTAGTGTTGGGGTTAGGGTTAGGGTTTGAGTGCTTTTAGGGGTAGGGGAGGAGTTGGGTTAGGATTAGCGTTAGGGTTTGTGTTGGTAGAATCGACGTTTTGGGTTAGGCTTAGGGTCAGGAGAGCATTTTGGGTCATAATTCAGAGCATTTAGGCTTAGGGTTAGTGTTGAAATTGATGATTTAGTTTTAGCGTTAGAATCAAGCACATTTAGGCATAGAGTTATGGTTAGAATTCGTTAGGGTTACGGTTAGTGTTAGGGTTAGGGGTATGGTAAGAGTGCATTTAGCGGTAGGGGTTGGGGCATGGTTAGAATTAAGGTTAGGGTTAGTGTTGGTAGAATCAAGGCTTAGGGTTAGGCTCAGGGTCAGGATGGCCTTTTGGAATAGAATCGAGTGCATTTAGGCTTAGGGTTACTGTTGAGATTGACGAATTAGCGTTAGGGTTAGAATCAAGTACATTAGGATTAGAGTTATGGTTAGAATCCAGTGCATTTAGGGTTAGGATTAAGGTTAGGGTTAGGGTTATGTTTAGGGTGAGGGTTAGAATCGAATGCATTTAAGGATAGTGTTAGGGTTAGAGTTAGGTATAGGGCTAACTTTCGTAGAATCGAGGGTTAGTGTTAGGGTTAGGGTTAGGGTTAGGGTTAGTATTAGGGTTAGAATCAAGCGCATTTTTAGTGTTAGTGTTGGGGTTAGGGTTAGGGTTTGAGTGCTTTTAGGGGTACGGGAGGAGTTGGGTTAGGATTAGCGTTAGGGTTTGTGTTGGTAGAATCGACGTTTTGGGTTAGGCTTAGGGTCAGGAGAGCATTTTGGGTCATAATTCAGAGCATTTAGGCTTAGGGTTAGTGTTGAAATTGATGATTTAGTTTTAGCGTTAGAATCAAGCACATTTAGGGATAGAGTTATGGTTAGAATTCGTTAGGGTTACGGTTAGTGTTAGGGTTAGGGGTATGGTAAGAGTGCATTTAGCGGTAGGGGTTGGGGCATGGTTAGAATTAAGGTTAGGGTTAGTTTTGGTAGAATCAAGGTTTAGGGTTAGGCTCAGGGTCAGGATGGCCTTTTGGGATAGAATCGAGTGCATTTAGGCTTAGGGTTACTGTTGAGATTGACGAATTAGCGTTAGGGTTAGAATCAAGTACATTACAGTTAGAGTTATGGTTAGAATCCAGTGCATTTAGGGTTAGGATTAGGGTTAGGGTTAGGGTTATGTTCAGGGTGAGGGTTAGAATCGAATGCATTTAAGGATAGTGTTAGGGGTAGAGTTATGTGTAAGGTTAACTTTCGTAGAATGGAGGGTTAGGTTAGGGTTAGGGTCAGGATTGCCTAATGGGTTAGAATCGAGTGCATTTAGGCTTGAGGTTAGTGTTGAGATTGACGATTTAGAGTTAGTGTGAGAATCAAGCACATTAGGATTAGAATTATGGTTAGAATCCAGTGCATTTAGGGTTAGGATTAAGGTTAGGGTTAGGGTTATGTTTAGGGTGAGGGTTAGAATCGAGTGCATTTAAGGATAGTGTTAGGGTTAGAGATAGGTATAGGGCTAGCTTTCGTAGAATCGATTGTTAGTGTTAGGGTTAGGGTTAGGGTTAGTATTAGGGTTAGAATCAAGCGCATTTTTAGTGTTAGTGTTGGGGTTAGGGTTAGGGTTTGAGTGCATTTAGGGGTAGGGGAGGAGATGGGTTAGGATTAGCGTTAGGGTTTGTGTTGGTAGAATCGACGTTTTGGGTTAGGCTTAGGGTCAGGAGAGCATTTTGGGTCATAATTCAGAGCATTTAGGCTTAGGGTTAGTCTTGATATTGCTGATTTAGTTTTAGCGTTAGAATCAAGCACATTTAGGGATAGAGTTGTGGTTAGAATTCGTTAGGGTTATGGTTAGTGTTAGGGTTAGGGGTATGGTAAGAGTGCATTTAGCGGTAGGGGTTGGGGCATGGTTAGAATTAAGGTTAGGGTTAGTGTTGGTAGAATGGAGGTTTAGGGTTAGGCTCAGGGTCAGGATTGCCTTTTGGGATAGAATCGAGTGCATTTAGGCTTAGGGTTACTGTTGAGATTGACGAATTAGCGTTAGGGTTAGAATCAAGTACATTACAGTTAGAGTTATGGTTGGAATCCAGTGCATTTAGGGTTAGGTTCTGGCTTCTGGTTACGGTTATGTTTAGGGAGAGGGTTAGAATCGAGCGCATTTAAGGATAGTGTTAGGGTTAGCGTTAGGTTTAGGGTTAGCTTTCGTAGAATCGAGGGTTAGGGTTAGGGTTGGGGTTCGGGTTAGGGGTAGAATGAAGCACATTATTAGTATTAGAGGTGGGGTAGGCTTAGGATTAGATTCCATTTAGGGGTAGGGGTAGGAGTAGGGTTACGATTAGGGTTACGGTTTGTGGTGGTAGAATCGAGGTTTAGGGTTAGGCTTAGGGTCAGGATTTCCTTTTGGGTTAGAATCGAGTGCATTCCGGGTTAGAGTTAGTGATGAGATTGACGATTTAGTGTTAGGGTTAGAATCGATCACATTTAGGGTTAGAGTTATGGTTAGAATTCGTTAGGGTTACGGTTAGGGGAAGCGGTAGGTTAGGGGTTAGAATCACGCTCATTTTTAGTGTTAGGGTTACGGTTAGTGTTAGGCTTAGAGGGCATTTAGAGGTAGGGGTAGCGGTAGGATTAGGATTTGGGTTAGGGTTAGTGATGGTAGAATCGAGGTTTAGGTTTAGGCTTAGGGTCAGGACTGCGTTTTGGATCAGAATCGAGTGCATTTAGGGTTAGGGTTAGTGTTGAGATTGACGATTTAGTGTTAGGCTTAGAATCGAGCACATGAGGGTTAGAGTTATGCTTAGAATTCAGTGCATTTAGGGTTAGGGTTAGATTTAGCGTCAGAGTTAGAATCGAGAGCTTTTAAGAATAGTGCTAGGGTTAGAGTTAGGTTTAGCTTTCGCTTTCTTAGAATCGAGGGTTAGGGTTAAGGTTAGCCTTAGGGTGAGGGTTAGGGGTAGAATCAGGGGCATTTTTAGTGTTCTAGTTTTCTTCAGGGTATGTCTTAGAGTGCATTTAGGGGTAGGGGTAGGAGTAGGGTTAGGATTAGGGTTAAGGTTTTTGTTGGTAGAATCGAAGTTTAAGGTTAGGCGTAGGGTCAGGAATGGCTGTGGGTTAGAATCCAGTGCATTTAGGCTTAGGGATAGTGTTGAAATTGACGATTTAGTGTTAGGGTTAGAATCGAGCACATTTAGGGTTAGAGTTTTGGTTAGAATTCGTTAGGGTTAGGGTTAGTGTTAGGGGTAGGGGTAGGGTTAAAGTGCATTTAGGGGAAGGGGTAGGGGTAGGGTTAGGATTAGGGTTAGGTTTCTGTTGGTAGAATCGAAGTTTAGGGTTAGGCTTAGTGTCAGGATTGCCTTTTGGGGTAGATTCGAGTGCATTTAGGCTTAGGGTTACTGTTGAGATTGACGAATTAGCGTTAGGGTTAGAATCAAGTACATTACAGTTAGAGTTATGGTTAGAATCCAGTGCATTTAGGGTTAGTTTTTGGCTTCTGGTTACGGTTATGTTTAGGGTGAGGGTTAGAATCGAGCACATTTAAGGATAGTGTTAGGGTTAGCGTTAGGTTTAGGGATAGCTTTCGTAGAATCGAGGGTTAGGGTTAGGGTTGGGGTTCGGGTTAGGGTTAGAATGAAGCACATTACTAGTATTAGAGTTGGGGTAGGCTTACGATTAGATTGCATTTAGGGGTAGGGGTAGGAGTAGGGTTAGGATTAGGGTTACGGTTTGTGGTGGTAGAATCGAGGTTTAGGGTTAGGCTTAGGGTCAGGATTGCCTTTTGGGTTAGAATCGAGTGCATTCCGGGTTAGAGTTAGTGATGAGATTGACGATTTAGTGTTAGGGTTAGAATCGAGCACATGGGGATTAGAGTTATGGTTAGAATCCACTGCATTTAGGCTTAGGGTTAGGGCTAGGGTTATTAGCGTCAGGATTGGAATCGAGAGCATTTAAGAATAGTGTTAGGGTTAGAGTTAGGTTTAGGGTTAGGTTTCGTAGAATTGAGGGTTAGGGTTACGTTTAGGGTTAGAATCAAGCGCATTTTTAGTGTTAGGGGTTGGGTTAGGGTAAGGGTTAGAGTGCATATAGAGGTAGGGATAGGAGTAGGGTTAGGATTAGGGTTAGGGTTTGTGTTGGTAGAATCGTGGTTTAGGGTTGGCCTTAGGGTCAGGATTGCCTTTTGGGTTAGAGCCGAGTGCATTTAGGGTTAGGCTTAGTGTTGAGATTGACGATTTAGTGTTAGGGTTATAATCGAGCACATTATGGTTAGAGTTATGGTTAGAATCCAGTGCATTTAAGGTTAGGATTAGGGTTAGGGTTAGGGTTATGTTCAGTGTGAGGGTTAGAATCGAATGCATTTAAGGATAGTGTTAGGGGTAGCGTTATGTGTAAGGTTAGCTTTCGTAGAATGGAGGGTTAGGTTAGGGTTAGGGTCAGGATTGCCTAATGGGTTAGAATCGAGTGCATTTAGGCTTGAGGTTAGTGTTGAGATTGACGATTTAGAGTTAGTGTGAGAATCAAGCACATTAGGATTAGAGTTATGGTTAGAATCCAGTGCATTTAGGGTTAGGATTAAGGTTAGGGTTAGGGTTATGTTTAGGGTGAGGGTTAGAATCGAGTGCATTTAAGGATAGTGTTAGGGTTAGAGTTAGGTATAGGGCTAGCTTTCGTAGAATCGAGGGTTAGTGTTAGGGTTAGGGTTAGGGTTCGTATTAGGGTTAGAATCAAGCGCATTTTTAGTGTTAGTGTTGGGGTTAGGGTTAGCGTTTGAGTGCATTTAAGGGTAGGGGAGGAGTTGGGTTAGGATTAGCGTTAGGGTTTGTGTTGGTAGAATCGACGTTTTGGGTTAGGCTTAGGGTCAGGAGAGCATTTTGGGTCATAATTCAGAGCATTTAGGCTTAGGGTTAGTGTTGATATTGCTGATTTAGTTCTAGCGTTAGAATCAAGCACATTTAGGGATAGAGTTATGGTTAGAATTCGTTAGGGTTACGGTTAGTGTTAGGGTTAGGGGTATGGTAAGAGTGCATTTAGCGGTAGGGGTTGGGGCATGGTTAGAATTAAGGTTAGTGTTAGTGTTGGTAGAATCGAGGTTTAGGGTTAGGCTCAGGGTCAGGATTGCCTTTTGGGATAGAATCGAGTGCATTTAGGCTTAGGGTTACTGTTGAGATTGACGAATTAGCGTCAGGGTTAGAATCAAGTACATTACAGTTAGAGTTATGGTTAGAATCCAGTGCATTTAGGGTTAGGATTAAGGTTAGGGTTAGGGTTATGTTTAGGGTGAGGGTTAGAATCGAGTGCATTTAAGGATAGTGTTAGGGTTAGAGTTAGGTATAGAGCTAGCTTTCGTAGAATCGAGGGTTAGTGTTAGGGTTAGGGTTAGGGTTAGTATTAGGGTTAGAATCAAGCGCATTTTTAGTGTTAGTGTTGGGGTTAGGATTAGGGTTTGAGTGCATTTAGGGCTAGGGGAGGAGTTGGGTTAGGATTTGCGTTAGGGTTTGTGTTGGTAGAATCGACGTTTTGGGTTAGGCTTAGGGTCAGGAGAGCATTTTCGGTCATAATTCAGAGCATTTAGGCTTAGGGTTAGTGGTGAAATTGATGATTTAGTTTTAGCGTTAGAATCAAGCACATTTAGGGATAGAGTTATGGTTAGAATTAATTAGGGTTACGGTTAGTGTTAGTGTTAGGGTTAGGGGTATGGTAAGAGTGCATTTAGCGGTAGGGGTTGGGGCATGGTTAGAATTAAGGTTAGGGTTAGGGTTGGTAGAATCGAGGTTTAGGGTTAGGCTCAGGGTCAGGATGGCCTTTTGGGATAGAATCGAGTGCATTTAGGCTTAGGGTTACTGTTGAGATTGACGAATTAGCGTTAGGGTTAGAATCAAGTACATTACAGTTAGAGTTATGGTTAGAATCCAGTGTATTTACGGTTAGGATTAGGGTTAGGGTTAGGGTTATGTTCAGGGTGAGGGTTAGAATCGAGTGCATTTAAGGATAGTGTTAGGGGTAGAATTATGTGTAAGGTTAGCTTTCGTAGAATGGAGGGTTAGGTTAGGGTTAGGGTCAGGATTGCCTAATGGGTTAGAATCGAGTGCATTTAGGCTTGAGGTTAGTGTTGAGATTGACGATTTAGAGTTAGTGTGAGAATCAAGCACATTAGGATTAGAGTTATGGTTAGAATCCAGTGCATTTAGGGTTAGGATTAAGGTTAGGGTTAGGGTTATGTTTAGGGTGAGGGTTAGAATCGAGTGCATTTAAGGATAGTGTTAGGGTTAGAGTTAGGTATAGGGCTAGTATTCGTAGAAACGAGGGTTAGTGTTAGGGTTAGGGTTAGGGTTCGTATTAGGGTAAGAATCAACCGCATTTTTAGTGTTAGTGTTGGGGTAAGGGTTAGGGTTTGAGTGCATTTAGGGGTAGGGGAGGAGTTGGGTTAGGATTTGCGTTAGGGTTTGTGTTGGTAGAATCGACGTTTTGGGTTAGGCTTAGGGTCAGGAGAGCATTTTGGGTCATAATTCAGAGCATTTAGGCTTAGGGTTAGTGTTGAAATTGATGATTTAGTTTTAGCGTTAGAATCAAGCACATTTAGGGATAGAGTTATGGTTAGAATTCGTTAGGGTTATGGTTAGTGCTAGGGTTAGGGGTATGGTAAGAGTGCATTTAGCGGTAGGGGTTGGGGCATGGTTAGAATTAAGGTTAGGGTTATTGTTGGTAGAATCGAGGTTTAGGGTTAGGCTCAGGGTCAGGATGGCCTTTTGGGATAGAATCGAGTGCATTTAGGCTTAGGGTTACTGTTGAGATTGACGAATTAGCGTTAGGGTTAGAATCAAGTACATTACAGTTAGAGTTATGGTTAGAATCCAGTGCATTTAGGGTTAGGTTTTGGCTTCTGGTTACGGTTATGTTTAGGGTGAGGGTTAGAATTGAGCGCATTTAAGGATAGTGTTAGGCGTAGAGTTAGGTTTAGGGTTAGCTTTCGTAGAATCGAGGGTTAGGGTTACGGTTGGGGTTCAGGTTAGGATTAGAATGAATCACATTATTAGTATTAGAGTTGGGGTAGGCTTATGATTAGATTGCATTTTGGGGTAGGGGTAGGAGTTGGGTTACGGTTTGTGGTGGTAGAATCGAGGTTTAGTGTTAGGCTTAGGGTCAGGATTGCCTTTTGGGTTAGAATCGAGTGCATTCCGGGTTAGAGTTAGTGATGAGATTGACGATTTAGTGTTAGGGTTAGAATCGAGCACATTTAGGGTTAGAGTTATGGTTAGAATTCGTTAGGGTTCGGGTTAGGGTTAGGGGAAGCGGTAGGGTAGGGGTTAGAATCACGCTCATTTTTAGTGTTAGGGTTACGGTTAGTGTTAGGCTTAGAGGGCATTTAGAGGTAGGGGTAGCGGTAGGATCAGGATTTGGGTTAGGGTTAGTGATGGTAGAATCGAGGTTTAGGTTTAGGCTTAGGGTCAGGACTGCGTTTTGGGTCAGAATCGAGTGTATTTAGGTTTTGGGTTAGTGTTCCAATTGACGATTTAGTGTTATGGTTTGAATCGAGCACATTTAGGGTTGGAGTTATGCTTAGAATTCAGTGCATTTAGGGTTAGGGTTAGGGTTAGGGTTAGATTTAGCGTCAGGGTTAGAATTGAGAGCTTTTAAGAATAGTGCTAGGGTTAGAGGTAGGTTTAGCTTTCGCTTTCTTAGAATCGAGCTTTAGGGTTAAAGTTAGGCTTAGGGTGAGGGTGAGGGTTAGAATCAGGCGCGTTTTTAGTGTTCTAGTTTACTTCAGGGTATGGCTTAGAGTGCATTTAGGGGTAGGGGTAGGAGTAGGCTTAGGATTAGGGTTAAGGTTTTTGTTGGTAGAATCGAAGTTTGAGGTTAGGCATAGCGTCAGGAATGGCTTTGGGTTAGAATCCAGTGCATTTAGGCTTAGGGATAGTGTTGAAATTGACGATTTAGTGTTAGGGTTAGAATCGAGCACATTATGGGTTAGAGTTTTGGTTAGAATTCGTTAGGGTTAGGGTTAGTGTTAGGGGTAGGGGTAGGTTTAGAGTGCATTTAGGGGTAGGGGTAGGGGTAGTGTTAGGATTAGGGTTAGGTTTGTGTTGGTAGAATCGAAGTTTATGGTTAGGCTTAGTGTCACGATTTCCTTTTGGGTTAGAATCGAGTGCATTTAGGGTTAGGGTTAGTGTTGAGATTGACGATTTAGGGTTAGGCTTAGAATCGAGCACATGAGGGTTAGAGTTATGGTTAGAATCCACTGCATTTAGGCTTAGGGTTAGGGTTAGGATTATAAGCGTCAGGATTAGAATCGAGAGCATTTAAGGATAGAGTTAGGGATAGAGTTAGGTTTAGGGTATGGTTTCGTAGAATTGAGGGTTAGGGTTAGGGTTAGGGTTAGAATCAAGCGCATTTTTAGTGTTAGGGGTTGGGTTAGGGTAAGGGTTAGAGTGCATATAGAGGTAGGGATAGAAGTAGGATTAGGATTAGGGTTAGGGTTTCTGTTGGTAGAATCGTGGTTTAGGGTTGGCCTTAGGGTCAGGAGTGCCTTTTGGGTTAGAGCCGAGTGCATTTAGGGTTAGGCTTAGTGTTGAGATTGACGATTTAGTGTTAGGGTTATAATCGAGCACATTATGGTTAGAGTTATGGTTAGAATCCAGTGCATTTAAGGGTAGGATTAGGGTTAGGTTTAGGGTTATGTTCAGGGTGAGGGTTAGAATCGAGTGCATTTAAGGATAGTGTTAGGGGTAGAGTTATGTGTAAGGTTAGCTTTCGTAGAATGGAGGGTTAGGTTAGGGTTAGGGTCAGGATTGCCTAATGGGTTAGAATCGAGTGCATTTAGGCTTGAGGTTAGTGTTGAGATTGACGATTTAGAGTTAGTGTGAGAATCAAGCACATTAGGATTAGAGTTATGGTTAGAATCCAGTGCATTTAGGGTTAGGATTAAGGTTAGGGTTAGGGTTATGTTTAGGGTGAGGGTTAGAATCGAGTGCATTTAAGGATAGTGTTAGGGTTAGAGTTAGGTATAGGGCTAGCTTTTGTAGAATCGAGGGTTAGTGTTAGGGTTGGGGTTAGTATTAGGGTTAGAATCAAGCTCATTTTTAGTGTTAGTGTTGGGGTTAGGGTTAGGGTTTGAGTGCATTTAGGGGTAGGGGAGGAGTTGGGTTAGGATTAGCGTTAGGGTTTGTGTTGGTAGAATCGACGTTTTGGGTTAGGCTTAGGGTCAGGAGAGCATTTTCGGTCACAATTCAGAGCATTTAGGCTTAGGGTTAGTGTTGAAATTGATGATTTAGTTTTAGCGTTAGAATCAAGCACATTTAGGGATAGAGTTATGGTTAGAATTCGTAAGGGTTACGGTTAGTGTTAGGGTTAGGGGTATGGTAAGAGTGCATTTAGCGGTAGGGGTTGGGGCATGGTTAGAATTAAGGTTAGTGTTAGTGTTGGTAGAATCGAGGTTTAGGGTTAGGCTCAGGGTCAGGATTGCCTTTTGGGATAGAATCGAGTGCATTTAGGCTTAGGGTTACTGTTGAGATTGACGAATTAGCGTTAGGGTTAGAATCAAGTACATTACAGTTAGAGTTATGGTTAGAATCCAGTGCATTTAGGGTTAGGTTTTGGCTTCTGGTTACGGTTATGTTTAGGGTGAGGGTTAGACTCGAGTGCATTTAAGGATAGTGTTAGGGTTAGAGTTAGGTATAGGGCTAGCTTTCGTAGAATCGAGGGTTAGGGTTAGGGTTGGGGTTCGGGTTAGGGGTAGAATGAAGCACATTATTAGTATTAGAGTTGGGGTAGGCTTACGATTAGATTGCATTTAGGGGTAGGGGTAGGAGTAGGGTTACGATTAGGGTTACGGTTTGTGGTGGTAGAATCGAGGTTTAGGGTTAGGCTTAGGGTCAGGATTGCCTTTTGGGTTAGAATCGAGTGCATTCCAGGTTAGAGTTAGTGATGAGATTGGCAATATAGTGTTAGGGTTAGAATCGAGCACATTTAGCGTTAGAGTTATGGTTAGAATTCGTTAGGGTTAGGGTTAGGGGAAGCGGTAGGGTAGGGGTTAGAATCACGCTCATTTTTAGTGTTAGGGTTACGGTTAGTGTTAGGCTTAGATGGCATTTAGAAGTAGGGGTAGCGGTAGGATTAGGATTTGGGTTAGGGTTAGTGATGGTAGAATCGAGGTTTAGGTTTAGGCTTAGGGTCAGGACTGCGTTTTGGATCAGAATCGAGTGTATTTAGGTTTTGCGTTAGTGTTCAAATTGACGATTTAGTGTTAGGGTTTGAATCGAGCACATTTAGGGTTAGAGTTATGCTTGGAATTCAGTGCATTTAGGGTTAGGGTTAGATTTAGCGTCAGGGTTAGAATCGAGAGCTTTTAAGAATAGTGCTAGGGTTAGTTAGGTTTAGCTTTCGCTTTCTTAGAATCGAGGGTTACGGTTAAGGTTAGCCTTAGGGTGAGGGTTAGGGGTAGAATCAGGCGCAGTTTTAGTGTTCTAGTTTTCTTCAGCGTATGTCTTAGAGTGCATTTAGGGGTAGGGGTAGGAGTAGGGTTAGGATTAGGGTTAAGGTTTTTGTTGGTAGAATCGAAGTTTAAGGTTAGGCGTAGGGTCAGGAATGGCTGTGGGTTAGAATCCAGTGCATTTAGGCTTAGGGATAGTGTTGAAATTGACGATTTAGTGTTAGGGTTAGAATCGAGCACATTTAGGGTTAGAGTTTTGGTTAGAATTCGTTAGGGTTAGGGTTAGTGTTAGGGGTAGGGGTAGGGTTAGAGTGCATTTAGGGGTAGGGGTAGGGGTAGGGTTAGGATTAGGGTTAGGTTTGTGTTGGTAGAATCGAAGTTTAGGGTTAGGCTTAGTGTCAGGATTGCCTTTTGGGATAGAATTGAGTGCATTTAGGCTTAGGGTTACTGTTGAGATTGACGAATTAGCGTTACGGTTAGAATCAAGTACATTACAGTTGGAGTTATGATTAGAATCCAGTGCATTTAGGGTTAGGTTTTGGCTTCTGGTTACGGTTATGTTTAGGGTGAGGGTTAGAATCGAGCGCATTTAAGGATAGTGTTAGGGTTAGCGTTAGGTTTAGGGATAGCTTTCGTAGAATCGAGGGTTAGGGTTAGGGTTGGGGTTCGGGTTAGGGTTAGAATGAAGCACATTATTAGTATTAGAGTTGGGGTAGGCTTACGATTAGATTGCATTTAGGGGTAGGGGTAGGAGTAGGGTTAGGATTAGGGTTACGGTTTGTGGTGGTAGAATCGAGGTTTCGGGTTAGGCTTAGGGTCAGGATTGCCTTTTGGGTTAGAATCGAGTGCATTCCGGGTTAGAGTTAGTGATGAGATTGACGATTTAGTGTTAGGGTTAGAATCGAGCACATGGGGATTAGAGTTATGGTTAGAATCCACTGCATCTAGGCTTAGGGTTAGGGCTAGGGTTATTAGCGTCAGGATTGGAATCGAGAGCATTTAAGGATAGTGTTAGGGTTAGAGTTAGGTTTAGGGTTAGGTTTCGTAGAATTGAGGGTTAGGGTTAGGGTTAGGGTTAGAATCAAGCGCATTTTTAGTGTTAGGGGTTGGGTTAGGGTAAGGGTTAGAGTGCATATAGAGGTAGGGATAGGAGTAGGGTTAGGATTAGGGTTAGGGTTTGTGTTGGTAGAATCGTGGTTTAGGGTTGGCCTTAGGGTCAGGATTGCCTTTTGGGTTAGAGCCGAGTGCATTTAGGGTTAGGCTTAGTGTTGAGATTGACGATTTAGTGTTAGGGTTATAATCGAGCACATTATGGTTAGAGTTATGGTTAGAATCCAGTGCATTTAAGGTTAGGATTAGGGTTAGGGTTAGGGTTATGTTCAGTGTGAGGGTTAGAATCGAATGCATTTAAGGATAGTGTTAGGGGTAGCGTTATGTGTAAGGTTAGCTTTCGTAGAATGGAGGGTTAAGTTAGGGTTAGGGTCAGGATTGCCTAATGGGTTAGAATCTAGTGCATTTAGGCTTGAGGTTAGTGTTGAGATTGACGATTTAGAGTTAGTGTGAGAATCAAGCACATTAGGATTAGAGTTATGGTTAGAATCCAGTGCATTTAGGGTTAGGATTAAGGTTAGGGTTAGGGTTATGTTTAGGGTGAGGGTTAGAATCGAGTGCATTTAAGGATAGTGTTAGGGTTAGAGTTAGGTATAGGGCTAGCTTTCGTAGAATCGAGGGTTAGTGTTAGGGTTAGGCTTAGGGTTAGTATTAGGGTTAGAATCAAGCGCATTTTTAGTGTTAGTGTTGGGGTTAGGGTTAGGGTTTGAGTGCATTTAGGGCTAGGGGAGGAGTTGGGTTAGGATTTGCGTTAGGGTTTGTGTTGGTAGAATCGACGTTTTGGGTTAGGCTTAGGGTCAGGAGAGCATTTTCGGTCATAATTCAGAGCATTTAGGCTTAGGATTAGTGGTGAAATTGATGATTTAGTTTTAGCGTTAGAATCAAGCACATTTAGGGATAGAGTTATGGTTAGAATTAGTTAGGGTTACGGTTAGTGTTAGTGTTAGGGTTAGGGGTATGGTAAGAGTGCATTTAGCGGTAGGGGTTGGGGCATGGTTAGAATTAAGGTTAGGGTTAGGGTTGGTAGAATCGAGGTTTAGGGTTAGGCTCAGGGTCAGGATGGCCTTTTGGGATAGAATCGAGTGCATTTAGGCTTAGGGTTACTGTTGAGATTGACGAATTAGCGTTAGGGTTAGAATCAAGTACATTACAGTTAGAGTTATGGTTAGAATCCAGTGCATTTAGGGTTAGGTTTTGGCTTCTGGTTACGATTATATTTACGGTGAGGGTTAGAATCGAGCGCATTTAAGGATAGTGTTAGGGGTAGCGTTAGGTTTAGGGTTAGCTGTCGTAGAATCGAGGCTTAGGGTTAGGGTTGGGGTTCGGGTTAGGGGTAGAATGAAGCACATTATTAGTATTAGAGTTGGGGTAGGCTTACGATTAGATTGCATTTAGGGGTAGGGGTAGGAGTAGGGTTACGATTAGGGTTACGGTTTGTGTTGGTAGAATCGAGGTTTAGGGTTAGGCTTAGGGTCAGGATTGCCTTTTGGGTTAGAATCGAGTGCATTCCAGGTTAGAGTTCGTGATGAGATTGGCGATATAGTGTTAGGGTTAGAATCGAGCACATTTAGGGTTAGAGTTATGGTTAGAATTCGTTAGGGTTAGGGTTAGGGGAAGCGGTAGGGTAGGGGTTAGAATCACGCTCATTTTTAGTGTTAGGGTTACGGTTAGTGTTAGGCTTAGATGGCATTTAGAGGTAGGGGTAGCGGTAGGATTAGGATTTGGGTTAGGGTTAGTGATGGTAGAATCGAGATTTAGGTTTAGGCTTAGGGTCAGGACTGCGTTTTGGATCAGAATCGAGTGTATTTAGGTTTTGCGTTAGTGTTCAAATTGACGAATCAGTGTTATGGTTTGAATCGAGCACATTTAGGGTTAGAGTTATGCTTGGAATTCAGTGCATTTAGGGTTAGGGTTAGATTTAGCGTCAGGGTTAGAATCGAGAGCTTTTAAGAATAGTGCTAGGGTTAGTTAGGTTTAGCTTTCACTTTCTTAGAATCGAGGGTTACGGTTAAGGTTAGCCTTAGGGTGAGGGTTAGGGGTAGAATCAGGCGCAGTTTTAGTGTTCTAGTTTTCTTCAGGGTATGTCTTAGAGTGCATTTAGGGGTAGGGGTAGGAGTAGGGTTAGGATTAGGGTTAAGGTTTTTGTTGGTAGAATCGAAGTTTAAGGTTAGGCGTAGGGTCAGGAATGGCTGTGGGTTAGAATCCAGTGCATTTCGGCTTAGGGATAGTGTTGAAATTGACGATTTAGTGTTAGGGTTAGAATCGAGCACATTTAGGGTTAGAGTTTTGGTTAGAATTCGTTAGGGTTAGGGTTAGTGTTAGGGGTAGGGGTAGGGTTAGAGTGCATTTAGGGGTAGGGGTAGGGGTAGGGTTAGGATTAGGGTTAGGTTTGTGTTGGTAGAATCGAAGTTTAGGGTTAGGCTTAGTGTCAGGATTGCCTTTTGGGATGGAATCGAGTGCATTTAGGCTTAGGGTTACTGTTGAGATTGACGAATTAGCGTTAGGGTTAGAATCAAGTACATTACAGTTAGAGTTATGGTTAGAATCCAGTGCATTTAGGGTTAGGATTAAGGTTAGGGTTAGGGTTATGTTTAGGGTGAGGGTTAGAATCGAGTGCATTTAAGGATAGTGTTAGGGTTAGTTAGGTATAGGGCTAGCTTTCGTAGAATCGAGGGTTAGTGTTAGGGTTAGGCTTAGGGTTAGTATTAGGGTTAGAATCAAGCGCATTTTTAGTGTTAGTGTTGGGGTTAGGGTTAGGGTTTGAGTGCATTTAGGGCTAGGGGAGGAGTTGGGTTAGGATTTGCGTTAGGGTTTGTGTTGGTAGAATCGACGTTTTGGGTTAGGCTTAGGGTCAGGAGAGCATTTTCGGTCATAATTCAGAGCATTTAGGCTTAGGGTTAGTGGTGAAATTGATGATTTAGTTTTAGCGTTAGAATCAAGCACATTTAGGGATAGAGTTATGGTTAGAATTAGTTAGGGTTACGGTTAGTGTTAGTGTTAGGGTTAGGGGTATGGTAAGAGTGCATTTAGCGGTAGGGGTTGGGGCATGGTTAGAATTAAGGTTAGAGTTAGGGTTGGTAGAATCGAGGTTTAGGGTTAGGCTCAGGGTCAGGATGGCCTTTTGGGATAGAATCGAGTGCATTTAGGCTTAGGGTTACTGTTGAGATTGACGAATTGGCGTTAGGGTTAGAATCAAGTACATTACAGTTAGAGTTATGGTTAGAATCCAGTGCATTTAGGGTTAGGTTTTGGCTTCTGGTTACGGTTATGTTTAGGGTGAGGGTTAGAATCGAGCGCATTTAAGGATAGTGTTAGGGTTAGAGTTAGGTTTAGGGTTAGCTTTCGTAGAATCGAGGGTTAGGGTTAGGGTTGGGGTTCGGGTTAGGGGTAGAATGAAGCACATTATTAGTATTAGAGTTGGGCTAGGCTTACGATTAGATTGCATTTAGGGGTAGGGGTAGGAGTAGGGTTACGATTAGGGTTACGGTTTGTGTTGGTAGAATCGAGGTTTAGGGTTAGGCTTAGGGTCAGGATTGCCTTTTGGGTTAGAATCGAGTGCATTCCAGGTTAGAGTTAGTGATGAGATTGGCGATATAGTGTTAGGGTTAGAATCGAGCACATTTAGGGTTAGAGTTATGGTTAGAATTCGTTAGGGTTAGGGTTAGGGGAAGCGGTAGGGTAGGGGTTAGAATCACGCTCATTTTTAGTGTTAGGGTTACGGTTAGTGTTAGGCTTAGATGGCATTTAGAGGTAGGGGTAGCGGTAGGATTAGGATTTGGGTTAGGGTTAGTGATGGTAGAATCGAGGTTTAGGTTTAGGCTTAGGGTCAGGACTGCGTTTTGGATCAGAATCGAGTGTATTTAGGTTTTGCGTTAGTGTTCAAATTGACGATTTAGTGTTAGGGTTTGAATCGAGCACATTTAGGGTTAGAGTTATGCTTGGAATTCAGTACATTTAGGGTTAGGGTTAGATTTAGCGTCAGGGTTAGAATCGAGAGCTTTTAAGAATAGTGCTAGGGTTAGTTAGGTTTAGCTTTCGCTTTCTTAGAATCGAGGGTTAGGGTTAAGGTTAGCCTTAGGGTGAGGGTTAGGGGTAGAATCAGGCGCATTTTTAGTGTTCTAGTTTTCTTCAGGGTATGTCTTAGAGTGCATTTAGGGGTAGGGGTAGGAGTAGGGTTAGGATTAGGGTTAAGGTTTTTGTTGATAGAATCGAAGTTTAAGGTTAGGCGTAGGGTCAGGAATGGCTGTGGGTTAGAATCCAGTGCATTTAGGCTTAGGGATAGTGTTGAAATTGACGATTTAGTGTTAGGGTTAGAATCGAGCACATTTAGGGTTAGAGTTTTGGTTAGAATTCGTTAGGGTTAGGGTTAGTGTTAGGGGTAGGGGTAGGTTTAGAGTGCTTTTAGGGGTAGGGGTAGGGGTAGTGTTAGGATTAGGGATAGGTTTGTGTTGGTAGAATCGAAGTTTAGGGTTAGGCTTAGTGTCACGATTTCCTTGTGGGTTAGAATCGAGTGCATTTAGGGTTAGGGTTAGTGTTGAGATTGACGATTTAGGGTTAGGCTTAGAATCGAGCACATGAGGGTTAGAGTTATGGTTAGAGTCCACTGCATTTAGGCTTAGGGTTAGGGTTAGGATTATTAGCGTCAGGATTAGAATCGAGAGCATTTAAGGATAGAGTTAGGGATAGAGTTAGGTTTAGGGTAAGGTTTCGTAGAATTGAGGGTTAGGGTTAGGGTTAGGGTTAGAATCAAGCGCATTTTTAGTGTTAGGGGTTGGGTTAGGGTAAGGGTTAGAGTGCATATAGAGGTAGGGATAGAAGTAGGGTTAGGATTAGGGTTAGGGTTTCTGTTGGTAGAATCGTGGTTTAGGGTTGGCCTTAGGGTCAGGAGTGCCTTTTGGGTTAGAGCCGAGTGCATTTAGGGTTAGGCTTAGTGTTGAGATTGACGATTTAGTGTTAGGGTTATAATCGAGCACATTATGGTTAGAGTTATGGTTAGAATCCAGTGCATTTAAGGGTAGGATTAGGGTTAGGTTTAGGGTTATGTTCAGGGTGAGGGTTAGAATCGAGTGCATTTAAGGATAGTGTTAGGGGTAGAGTTATGTGTAAGGTTAGCTTTCGTAGAATGGAGGGTTAGGTTAGGGTTAGGGTCAGGATTTCCTAATGGGTTAGAATCGAGTGCATTTAGGCTTGAGGTTAGTGTTGAGATTGACGATTTAGAGTTAGTGTGAGAATCAAGCACATTAGGATTAGAGTTATGGTTAGAATCCAGTGCATTTAGGGTTAGGATTAAGGTTATGGTTAGGGTTATGTTTAGGGTGAGGGTTAGAATCGAGTGCATTTAAGGATAGTGTTAGGGTTAGAGTTAGGTATAGGGCTAGCTTTTGTAGAATCGAGGGTTAGTGTTAGGGTTAGGGTTAGTATTAGGGTTAGAATCAAGCTCATTTTTAGTGTTAGTGTTGGGGTTAGGGTTAGGGTTTGAGTGCATTTAGGGGTAGGGGAGGAGTTGGGTTAGGATTAGCGTTAGGGTTTGTGTTGGTAGAATCGACGTTTTGGGTTAGGCTTAGGGTCAGGAGAGCATTTTCGGTCATAATTCAGAGCATTTAGGCTTAGGGTTAGTGTTGAAATTGAAGATTTAGTTTTAGCGTTAGAATCAAGCACATTTAGGGATAGAGTTATGGTTGGAATTCGTTAGGGTTACGGTTAGTGTTAGGGTTAGGGGTATGGTAAGAGTGCATTTAGCGGTAGGGGTTGGGGCATGGTTAGAATTAAGGTTAGTGTTAGTGTTGGTAGAATCGAGGTTTAGGGTTAGGCTCAGGGTCAGGATGGCCTTTTGGGATAGAATCGAGTGCATTTAGGCTTAGGGTTACTGTTGAGATTGACGAATTAGCGTTAGGGTTAGAATCAAGTACATTACAGTTAGAGTTATGGTTAGAATCCAGTGCATTTAGGGTTAGGTTTTGGCTTCTGGTTACGATTATATTTAGGGTGAGGGTTAGAATCGAGCGCATTTAAGGATAGTGTTAGGGGTAGCGTTAGGTTTAGGGTTAGCTGTCGTAGAATCGAGGGTTAGGGTTAGGGTTGGGGTTCGGGTTAGGGGTAGAATGAAGCACATTATTAGTATTAGAGTTGGGGTAGGCTTACGATTAGATTGCATTTAGGGGTAGGGGTAGGAGTAGGGTTACGATTAGGGTTACGGTTTGTGTTGGTAGAATCGAGGTTTAGGGTTAGGCTTAGGGTCAGGATTGCCTTTTGGGTTAGAATCGAGTGCATTCCAGGTTAGAGTTAGTGATGAGATTGGCGATATAGTGTTAGGGTTAGAATCGAGCACATTTAGGGTTAGAGTTATGGTTAGAATTCGTTAGGGTTAGGGTTAGGGGAAGCGGTAGGGTAGGGGTTAGAATCACGCTCATTTTTAGTGTTAGGGTTACGGTTAGTGTTAGGCTTAGATGGCATTTAGAGGTAGGGGTAGCGGTAGGATTAGGATTTGGGTTAGGGTTAATGATGGTAGAATCGAGGTTTAGGTTTAGGCTTAGGGTCAGGACTGCGTTTTGGATCAGAATCGAGTGTATTTAGGTTTTGCGTTAGTGTTCAAATTGACGATTTAGTGTTAGGGTTTGAATCGAGCACATTTAGGGTTAGAGTTATGCTTGAAATTCAGTGCATTTAGGGTTAGGGTTAGATTTAGCGTCAGGGTTAGAATCGAGAGCTTTTAAGAATAGTGCCAGGGTTAGTTAGGTTTAGCTTTCGCTTTCTTAGAATCGAGGGTTACGGTTAAGGTTAGCCTTAGGGTGAGGGTTAGGGGTAGAATCAGGCGCAGTTTTAGTGTTCTAGTTTTCTTCAGGGTATGTCTTAGAGTGCATTTAGGGGTAGGGGTAGGAGTAGGGTTAGGATTAGGGTTAAGGTTTTTGTTGGTAGAATCGAAGTTTAAGGTTAGGCGTAGGGTCAGGAATGGCTGTGGGTTAGAATCCAGTGCATTTAGGCTTAGGGATAGTGTTGAAATTGACGATTTAGTGTTAGGGTTAGAATCGAGAACATTTAGGGTTAGAGTTTTGGTTAGAATTCGTTAGGGTTAGGGTTAGTGTTAGGGGTAGGGGTAGGGTTAGAGTGCATTTAGGGGTAGGGGTAGGGGTAGGGTTAGGATTAGGGTTAGGTTTGTGTTGGTAGAATCGAAGTTTAGGGTTAGGCTTAGTGTCAGGATTGCCTTTTGGGATAGAATCGAGTGCATTTAGGCTTAGGATTACTGTTGAGATTGACGAATTAGCGTTACGGTTAGAATCAAGTACATTACAGTTGGAGTTATGATTAGAATCCAGTGCATTTAGGGTTAGGTTTTGGCTTCTGGTTACGGTTATGTTTAGGGTGAGGGTTAGAATCGAGCGCATTTAAGGACAGTGTTAGGGTTAGCGTTAGGTTTAGGGTTAGCTTTCGTAGAATCGAGGGTTAGGGATAGGGTTGGGGTTCGGGTTAGGGTTAGAATGAAGCACATTATTAGTATTAGAGTTGGGGTAGGCTTACGATTAGATTGCATTTAGGGGTAGGGGTAGGAGTAGGGTTAGGATTAGGGTTACGGTTTGTGGTGGTAGAATCGAGGTTTCGGGTTAGGCTTAGGGTCAGGATTGCCTTTTGGGTTAGAATCGAGTGCATTCCGGGTTAGAGTTAGTGATGAGATTGACGATTTAGTGTTAGGGTTAGAATCGAGCACATGAGGGTTAGAGTTATGGTTGGAATCCACTGCATTTAGGCTTAGGGTTAGGGCTAGGGTTATTAGCGTCAGGATTGGAATCGAGAGCATTTAAGGATAGTGTTAGGGTTAGAGTTAGGTTTAGGGTTAGGTTTCATAGAATTCAGGGTTAGGGTTAGGGTTAGGGTTAGAAGCAAGCGCATTTTTAGTGTTAGGGGTTGGGTTAGGGTAAGGGTTAGAGTGCATATAGAGGTAGGGATAGGAGTAGGGTTAGGATTAGGGTTAGGGTTTGTGTTGGTAGAATCGTGGTTTAGGGTTGGCCTTAGGGTAAGGATTGCCTTTTGGGTTAGAGCCAATTGCATTTAGGGTTAGGCTTAGTGTTGCGATTGACGATTTAGTGTTAGGGTTATAATCGAGCACATTATGGTTAGAGTTATGGTTAGAATCCAGTGCATTTAAGGTTAGGATTAGGGTTAGGGTTAGGGTTATGTTCAGGGTGAGGGTTAGAATCGAATGCATTTAAGGATAGTGTTAGGGGTAGAGTTATGTGTAAGGTTAGCTTTCGTAGAATGGAGGGTTAGGTTAGGGCTACGGTCAGGATTGCCTAATGGGTTAGAATCGAGTGCATTTAGGCTTGAGGTTAGTGTTGAGATTGACGATATAGAGTTAGTGTGAGAATCAAGCACATTAGGATTAGAGTTATGGTTAGAATCCAGTGCATTTAGGGTTAGGATTAAGGTTAGGGTTAGGGTTATGTTTAGGGTGAGGGTTAGAATCGAGTGCATTTAAGGATAGTGTTAGGGTTAGAGTTAGGTATAGGGCTAGCTTTCGTAGAATCGAGGGTTAGTGTTAGGGTTAGGGTTAGGGTTAGTATTAGGGTTAGAATCAAGCGCATTTTTAGTGTTAGTGTTGGGGTTAGGGTTAGGGTTTGAGTGCATTTAGGGGTAGGGGAGGAGATGGGTTAGGATTAGCGTTAGGGTTTGTGTTGGTAGAATCGACGTTTTGGGTTAGGCTTAGGGTCAGGAGAGCATTTTGGGTCATAATTCAGAGCATTTAGGCTTAGGGTTAGTCTTGATATTGCTGATTTAGTTTTAGCGTTAGAATCAAGCACATTTAGGGATAGAGTTATGGTTAGAATTCGTTAGGGTTATGGTTAGTGTTAGGGTTAGGGGTATGGTAAGAGTGCATTTAGCGGTAGGGGTTGGGGCATGGTTAGAATTAAGGTTAGGGTTAGTGTTGGTAGAATCGAGGTTTAGGGTTAGGCTCCGGGTCAGGATTGCCTTTTGGGATAGAATCGAGTGCATTTAGGCTTAGGGTTACTGTTGAGATTGACGAATTAGCATTAGGGTTAGAATCAAGTACATTACAGTTAGAGTTATGGTTAGAATCCAGTGCATTTAGGGTTAGGTTTTGGCTTCTGGTTACGGTTATGTTTAGGGTGAGGGTTAGAATCGAGCGCATTTAAGGATAGCGTTAGGGTTAGCGTTAGGTTTAGGGTTAGCTTTCGTAGAATCGAGGGTTAGGGTTAGGGTTGGGGTTCGGGTTAGGGGTAGAATGAAGCACATTATTAGTATTAGAGTTGGGGTAGGCTTAGGATTAGATTCCATTTAGGGGTAGGGGTAGGAGTAGGGTTACTATTAGGGTTACGGTTTGTGGTGGTAGAATCGAGGTTTAGGGGTAGGCTTAGGGTCAGGATTGCCTTTTGGGTTAGAATCGAGTGCATTCCGGGTTAGAGTTAGTGATGAGATTGACGATTTAGTGTTAGGGTTAGAATCGATCACATTTAGGGTTAGAGTTATGGTTAGAATTCGTTAGGGTTACGGTTAGGGGAAGCGGTAGGGTAGGGGTTAGAATCACGCTCATTTTTAGTGTTAGGGTTACGGTTAGTGTTAGGCTTAGAGGGCATTTAGAGGTAGGGGTAGCGGTAGGATTAGGATTTGGGTTAGGGTTAGTGATGGTAGAATCGAGGTTTAGGTTTAGGCTTAGGGTCAGGACTGCGTTTTGGATCAGAATCGAGTGCATTTAGGGTTAGGGTTAGTGTTGAGATTGACGATTTAGTGTTAGGCTTAGAATCGAGCACATGAGAGTTAGAGTTATGCTTAGAATTCAGTGCATTTAGGGTTAGGGTTAGATTTAGCGTCAGAGTTAGAATCGAGAGCTTTTAAGAATAGTGCTAGGGTTAGAGTTAGGTTTAGCTTTCGCTTTCTTAGAATCGAGGGTTAGGGTTAAGGTTAGCCTTAGGGTGAGGGTTAGGGGTAGAATCAGGCGCATTTTTAGTGTTCTAGTTTTCTTCAGAGTATGTCTTAGAGTGCATTTAGGGGTAGGGGTAGGAGTAGGGTTAGGATTAGGGTTAAGGTTTTTGTTGGTAGAATCGAAGTTTAAGGTTAGGCGTAGGGTCAGGAATGGCTGTGGGTTAGAATCCAGTGCATTTAGGCTTAGGGATAGTGTTGAAATTGACGATTTAGTGTTAGGGTTAGAATCGAGCACATTTAGGGTTAGAGTTTTGGTTAGAATTCGTTAGGGTTAGGGTTAGTGTTAGGGGTAGGGGTAGGTTTAGAGTGCATTTAGGGGTAGGGGTAGGGGTAGTGTTAGGATTAGGGATAGGTTTGTGTTGGTAGAATCGAAGTTTAGGGTTAGGCTTAGTGTCAGGATTGGCTTTTGGGATAGAATCGAGTGCATTTAGGCTTAGGGTTACTGTTGAGATTGACGAATTAGCGTTAGGGTTAGAATCAAGTACATTACAGTTAGAGTTATGGTTAGAATCCAGTGCATTTAGGGTTAGTTTTTGGCTTCTGGTTACGGTTATGTTTAGGGTGAGGGTTAGAATCGAGCGCATTTAAGGATAGTGTTAGGGGTAGCGTTAGGTTTAGGGATAGCTTTCGTAGAATCGAGGGTTAGGGTTAGGGTTGGGGTTCGGGTTAGGGTTAGAATGAAGCACATTATTAGTATTAGAGTTGGGGTAGGCTTACGATTAGATTGCATTTAGGGGTAGGGGTAGGAGTAGGGTTAGGATTAGGGTTACGGTTTGTGGTGGTAGAATCGAGGTTTAGGGTTAGGCTTAGGGTCAGGATTGCCTTTTGGGTTAGAATCGAGTGCATTCCGGGTTAGAGTTAGTGATGAGATTGATGATTTAGTGTTAGAGTTAGAATCGAGCACATGGGGATTAGAGTTATGGTTAGAATCCACTGCATTTAGGCTTAGGGTTAGGGCTAGGGTTATTAGCGTCAGGATTGGAATCGAGAGCATTTAAGGATAGTGTTAGGGTGAGAGTTAGGTTTGGGGTTAGGTTTCGTAGAATTGAGCGTTAGGGTTAGGGTTAGGGTTAGAATCAAGCGCATTTTTAGTGTTAGGGGTTGGGTTAGGGTAAGGGTTAGAGTGCATATAGAGGTAGGGATAGGAGTAGGGTTAGGATTAGGGTTAGGGTTTGTGTTGGTAGAATCGTGGTTTAGGGTTGGCCTTAGGGTCAGGATTGCCTTTTGGGTTAGAGCCGAGTGCATTTAGGGTTAGGCTTAGTGTTGAGATTGACGATTTAGTGTTAGGGTTATAATCGAGCACATTATGGTTAGAGTTATGGTTAGAATCCAGTGCATTTAAGGTTAGGTTTAGGGTTAGGGTTAGGGTTATGTTCAGTGTGAGGGTTAGAATCGAATGCATTTAAGGATAGTGTTAGGGGTAGAGTTATGTGTAAGGTTAGCTTTCGTAGAATGGAGGGTTAGGTTAGGGTTAGGGTCAGGAGAGCATTTTGGGTCATAATTCAGAGCATTTAGGCTTAGGGTTAGTGTTGATATTGCTGATTTAGTTTTAGCGTTAGAATCAAGCACATTTAGGGATAGGGTTATGGTTAGAATTCGTTAGGGTTACGGTTTGTGTTAGTGTTAGGGTTAGGGGTATGGTAAGAGTGCATTTAGCGGTAGGGGTTGGGGCATGGTTAGAATTAAGGTTAGGGTTAGTGTTGGTAGAATCGAGGTTTAGGGTTAGGCTCAGGGTCAGGATTGCCTTTTGGGATAGAATCGAGTGCATTTAGGCTTAGGGTTACTGTTGAGATTGACGAATTAGCGTTAGGGTTAGAATCAAGTACATTACAGTTAGAGTTATGGTTAGAATCCAGTGCATTTAGGGTTAGGTTTTGGCTACTGGTTACGGTTATGTTTAGGGTGAGGGTTAGAATCGAGCGCATTTAAGGATAGTGCTAGGGTTAGCGTTAGGTTTAGGGTTAGCTTTCGTAGAATCGAGGGTTAGGGTTAGGGTTGGGGTTCGGGTTAGGGTTAGAATGAAGCATATTATTAGTATTAGAGTTGGGGTAGGCTTACGATTAGATTGCATTTAGGGGTAGGGGTAGGAGTAGGGTTAGGATTAGGGTTATGGTTTGTGGTGGTAGAATCGAGGTTTAGGGGTAGGCTTAGGGTCAGGATTGCCTTTTGGGTTAGAATCGAGTGCATTCCGGGTTAGAGTTAGTGATGAGATTGACGATTTAGTGTTAGAGTTAGAATCAAGCACATGAGGGTTAGAGTTATGGTTAGAATCCACTGCATTTAGGCTTAGGGTTAGGGCTAGGGTTATTAGCGTCAGGATTGGAATCGAGACCATTTAAGGATAGTGTTAGGGTTAGAGTTAGGTTTAGGGTTAGGTTTCATAGAATTGAGGGTTAGGGTTAGGGTTAGGGTTAGGGTTAGAATCAAGCGCATTTTTAGTGTTAGGGGTTGGGTTAGGGTAAGGGTTAGAGTGCATATAGAGGTAGGGATTGAAGTAGGGTTAGGATTAGGGTTAGGGTTTGTGTTGGTAGAATCGTGGTTTAGGGTTGGCCTTAGGGTCAGGATTGCCTTTTGGGTTAGAGCCGAGTTCATTTAGGGTTAGGCTTAGTGTTGAGATTGACGATTTAGTTTTAGGGTTATAATCGAGCACATTAGGGTTAGAGTTATGGTTAGAATCCAGTGCATTTAAGGTTAGGATTAGGGTTAGGGATAGGGTTATGTTCAGGGTGAGGGTTAGAATCGAATGCATTTAAGGATAGTGTTAGGGGTAGAGTTATGTGTAAGGTTAGCTTTCGTAGAATGGAGGGTTAGGTTAGGGTTAGGGTCAGGATTGCCTAATGGGTTAGAATCGAGTGCATTTAGGCTTGAGGTTAGTGTTGAGATTGACGATTTAGAGTTAGTGTGAGAATCAAGCACATTAGGATTAGAGTTATGGTTAGAATCCAGTGCATTTAGGGTTAGGATTAAGGTTAGGGTTAGGGTTATGTTTAGGGTGAGGGTTAGAATCGAGTGCATTTAAGGATAGTGTTAGGGTTAGAGTTAGGTATAGGGCTAGCTTTCGTAGAATCGAGGGTTAGTGTTAGGGTTAGGGTTAGGGTTAGTATTAGGGTTAGAATCAAGCGCATTTTTAGTGTTAGTGTTGGGGTTAGGGTTAGGGTTTGAGTGCATTTAGGGCTAGGGGAGGCGTTGGGTTAGGATTTGCGTTAGGGTTTGTGTTGGTAGAATCGACGTTTTGGGTTAGGCTTAGGGTCAGGAGAGCATTTTCGGTCATAATTCAGAGCATTTAGGCTTAGGGTTAGTGGTGAAATTGATGATTTAGTTTTAGCGTTAGAATCAAGCACATTTAGGGATAGAGTTATGGTTAGAATTAGTTAGGGTTACGGTTAGTGTTAGTGTTAGGGTTAGGGGTATGGTAAGAGTGCATTTAGCGGTAGGGGTTGGGGCATGGTTAGAATTAAGGTTAGGGTTAGGGTTGGTAGAATCGAGGTTTAGGGTTAGGCTCAGGGTCAGGATGGCCTTTTGGGATAGAAGCGAGTGCATTTAGGCTTAGGGTTACTGTTGAGATTGACGAATTAGCGTTAGGGTTAGAATCAAGTACATTACAGTTAGAGTTATGGTTAGAATCCAGTGCATTTAGGGTTAGGTTTTGGCTTCTGGTTACGATTATATTTACGGTGAGGGTTAGAATCGAGCGCATTTAAGGATAGTGTTAGGGGTAGCGTTAGGTTTAGGGTTAGCTGTCGTAGAATCGAGGGTTAGGGTTAGGGTTGGGGTTCGGGTTAGGGGTAGAATGAAGCACATTATTAGTATTAGAGTTGGGGTAGGCTTACGATTAGATTGCATTTAGGGGTAGGGGTAGGAGTAGGGTTACGATTAGGGTTACGGTTTGTGTTGGTAGAATCGAGGTTTAGGGTTAGGCTTAGGGTCAGGATTGCCTTTTGGGTTAGAATCGAGTGCATTCCAGGTTAGAGTTAGTGATGAGATTGGCGATATAGTGTTAGGGTTAGAATCGAGCACATTTAGGGTTAGAGTTATGGTTAGAATTCGTTAGGGTTAGGGTTAGGGGAAGCGGTAGGGTAGGGGTTAGAATCACGCTCATTTTTAGTGTTAGGGTTACGGTTAGTGTTAGGCTTAGATGGCATTTAGAGGTAGGGGAAGCGGTAGGATTAGGATTTGGGTTAGGGTTAATGATGGTAGAATCGAGGTTTAGGTTTAGGCTTAGGGTCAGGACTGCGTTTTGGATCAGAATCGAGTGTATTTAGGTTTTGCGTTAGTGTTCAAATTGACGATTTAGTGTTAGGGTTTGAATCGAGCACATTTAGGGTTAGAGTTATGCTTGGAATTCAGTGCATTTAGGGTTAGGGTTAGATTTAGCGTCAGGGTTAGAATCGAGAGCTTTTAAGAATAGTGCTAGGGTTAGTTAGGTTTAGCTTTCGCTTTCTTAGAATCGAGGGTTACGGTTAAGGTTAGCCTTAGGGTGAGGGTTAGGGGTAGAATCAGGCGCAGTTTTAGTGTTCTAGTTTTCTTCAGGGTATGTCTTAGAGTGCATTTAGGGGTAGGGGTAGGAGTAGGGTTAGGATTAGGGTTAAGGTTTTTGTTGGTAGAATCGAAGTTTAAGGTTAGGCGTAGGGTCAGGAATGGCTGTGGGTTAGAATCCAGTGCATTTAGGCTTAGGGATAGTGTTGAAATTGACGATTTAGTGTTAGGGTTAGAATCGAGCACATTTAGGGTTAGAGTTTTGGTTAGAATTCGTTAGGGTTAGGGTTAGTGTTAGGGGTAGGGGTAGGTTTAGAGTGCATTTAGGGGTAGGGGTAGGGGTAGTGTTAGGATTAGGGTTAGGTTTGTGTTGGTAGAATCGAAGTTTAGGGTTAGGCTTAGTGTCACGATTTCCTTTTGGGTTAGAATCGAGTGCATTTAGAGTTAGGGTTAGTGTTGAGATTGACGATTTAGGGTTAGGCTTAGAATCGAGCACATGAGGGTTAGAGTTATGGTTAGAATCCACTGCATTTAGGCTTAGGGTTAGGGTTAGGATTATTAGCGTCAGGATTAGAATCGAGAGCATTTAAGGATAGAGTTAGGGATAGAGTTAGGTTTAGGGTAAGGTTTCGTAGAATTGAGGGTTAGGGTTAGGGTTAGGGTTAGAATCAAGCGCATTTTTAGTGTTAGGGGTTGGGTTAGGGTAAGGGTTAGAGTGCATATAGAGGTAGGGATAGAAGTAGGGTTAGGATTAGGGTTAGGGTTTCTGTTGGTAGAATCGTGGTTTAGGGTTGGCCTTAGGGTCAGGAGTGCCTTTTGGGTTAGAGCCGAGTGCATTTAGGGTTAGGCTTAGTGTTGAGATTGACGATTTAGTGTTAGGGTTATAATCGAGCACATTATGGTTAGAGTTATGGTTAGAATCCAGTGCATTTAAGGGTAGGATTAGGGTTAGGTTTAGGGTTATGTTCAGGGTGAGGGTTAGAATCGAGTGCATTTAAGGATAGTGTTAGGGGTAGAGTTATGTGTAAGGTTAGCTTTCGTAGAATGGAGGGTTAGGTTAGGGTTAGGGTCAGGATTTCCTAATGGGTTAGAATCGAGTGCATTTAGGCTTGAGGTTAGTGTTGAGATTGACGATTTAGAGTTAGTGTGAGAATCAAGCACATTAGGATTAGAGTTATGGTTAGAATCCAGTGCATTTAGGGTTAGGATTAAGGTTAGGGTTAGGGTTATGTTTAGGGTGAGGGTTAGAATCGAGTGCATTTAAGGATAGTGTTAGGGTTAGAGTTAGGTATAGGGCTAGCTTTTGTAGAATCAAGGGTTAGTGTTAGGGTTAGGGTTAGTATTAGGGTTAGAATCAAGCTCATTTTTAGTGTTAGTGTTGGGGTTAGGGTTAGGGTTTGAGTGCATTTAGGGGTAGGGGAGGAGTTGGGTTAGGATTAGCGTCAGGGTTTGTGTTGGTAGAATCGACGTTTTGGGTTAGGCTTAGGGTCAGGAGAGCATTTTGGGTCATAATTCAGAGCATTTAGGCTTAGGGTTAGTGTTGAAATTGCTGATTTAGTTTTAGCGTTAGAATCAAGCACATTTAGGGATAGAGTTATGGTTAGAATTCGTTAGGGTTACGGTTAGTGTTAGGGTTAGGGGTATGGTAAGAGTGCATTTAGCGGTAGGGGTTGGGGCATGGTTAGAATTAAGGTTAGTGTTAGTGTTGGTAGAATCGAGGTTTAGGGTTAGGCTCAGGGTCAGGATTGCCTTTTGGGATAGAATCGAGTGCATTTAGGCTTAGGGTTACTGTTGAGATTGACGAATTAGCGTTAGGGTTAGAATCAAGTACATTACAGTTAGAGTTATGGTTAGAATCCAGTGCATTTAGGGTTAGGTTTTGGCTTCTGGTTACGATTATATTTAGGGTGAGGGTTAGAATCGAGCGCATTTAAGGATAGTGTTAGGGGTAGCGTTAGGTTTAGGGTTAGCTGTCGTAGAATCGAGGGTTAGGGTTAGGGTTGGGGTTCGGGTTAGGGGTAGAATGAAGCACATTATTAGTATTAGAGTTGGGGTAGGCTTATGATTAGATTGCATTTAGGGGTAGGGGTAGGAGTAGGGTTACGATTAGGGTTACGGTTTGTGTTGGTAGAATCGAGGTTTAGGGTTAGGCTTAGGGTCAGGATTGCCTTTGGGGTTAGAATCGAGTGCATTCCAGGTTAGAGTTAGTGATGAGATTGGCGATATAGTGTTAGGGTTAGAATCGAGCATATTTAGGGTTAGAGTTATGGTTAGAATTCGTTAGGGTTAGGGTTAGGGGAAGCGGTAGGGTAGGGGTTAGAATCACGCTCATTTTTAGTGTTAGGGTTACGGTTAGTGTTAGGCTTAGAGGGCATTTAGACGTAGGGGTAGCGGTAGGATTAGGATTTGGGTTAGGGTTAATGATGGTAGAATCGAGGTTTAGGTTTAGGCTTAGGGTCAGGACTGCGTTTTGGATCAGAATCGAGTGTATTTAGGTTTTGCGTTAGTGTTCAAATTGACGATTTAGTGTTAGGGTTTGAATCGAGCACATTTAGGGTTAGAGTTATGCTTGGAATTCAGTGCATTTAGGGTTAGGGTTAGATTTAGCGTCAGGGTTAGAATCGAGAGCTTTTAAGAATAGTGCTAGGGTTAGTTAGGTTTAGCTTTCGCTTTCTTAGAATCGAGGGTTAGGGTTAAGGTTAGGCTTAGGGTGAGGGTTAGGGGTAGAATCAGGCGCATTTTTAGTGTTCTAGTTTTCTTCAGGGTATGTCTTAGAGTGCATTTAGGGGTAGGGGTAGGAGTAGGGTTAGGATTAGGGTTAAGGTTTTTGTTGGTAGAATCGAAGTTTAAGGTTAGACGTAGGGTCAGGAATGGCTGTGGGTTAGAATCCAGTGCATTTAGGCTTAGGGATAGTGTTGAAATTGACGATTTAGTGTTAGGGTTAGAATCGAGCACATTTAGGGTTAGAGTTTTGGTTAGAATTCGTTAGGGTTAGGGTTAGTGTTAGGGGTAGGGGTAGGGTTAGAGTGCATTTAGGGGTAGGGGTAGGGGTAGGGTTAGGATTAGGGTTAGGTTGGTGTTGGTAGAATCGAAGTTTAGGGTTAGGCTTAGTGTCAGGATTGCCTTTTGGGTTAGAATCGAGTGCATTTAGGGTTAGGGTTACTGTTGAGATTGACGAATTAGCGTTACGGTTAGAATCAAGTACATTACAGTTGGAGTTATGATTAGAATCCAGTGCATTTAGGGTTAGGTTTTGGCTTCTGGTTACGGTTATGTTTAGGGTGAGGGTTAGAATCGAGCGCATTTAAGGACAGTGTTAGGGTTAGCGTTAGGTTTAGGGTTAGCTTTCGTAGAATCGAGGGTTAGGGATAGGGTTGGGGTTCGGGTTAGGGTTAGAATGAAGCACATTATTAGTATTAGAGTTGGGGTAGGCTTACGATTAGATTGCATTTAGGGGTAGGGGTAGGAGTAGGGTTAGGATTAGGGTTACGGTTTGTGGTGGTAGAATCGAGGTTTCGGGTTAGGCTTAGGGTCAGGATTGCCTTTTGGGTTAGAATCGAGTGCATTCCGGGTTAGAGTTAGTGATGAGATTGACGATTTAGTGTTAGAGTTAGAATCGAGCACATGAGGGTTAGAGTTATGGTTGGAATCCACTGCATTTAGGCTTAGGGTTAGGGCTAGGGTTATTAGCGTCAGGATTGGAATCGAGAGCATTTAAGGATAGTGTTAGGGTTAGAGTTAGGTTTAGGGTTAGGTTTCATAGAATTCAGGGTTAGGGTTAGGGTTAGAAGCAAGCGCATTTTTAGTGTTAGGGGTTGGGTTAGGGTAAGGGTTAGAGTGCATATAGAGGTAGGGATAGGAGTAGGGTTAGGATTAGGGTTAGGGTTTGTGTTGGTAGAATCGTGGTTTAGGGTTGGCCTTAGGGTAAGGATTGCCTTTTGGGTTAGAGCCAAGTGCATTTAGGGTTAGGCTTAGTGTTGCGATTGACGATTTCGTGTTAGGGTTATAATCGAGCACATTATGGTTAGAGTTATGGTTAGAATCCAGTGCATTTAAGGTTAGGATTAGGGTTAGGGTGAGGGTTATGTTCAGGGTGAGGGTTAGAATCGAATGCATTTAAGGATAGTGTTAGGGGTAGAGTTATGTGTAAGGTTAGCTTTCGTAGAATGGAGGGTTAGGTTAGGGTTAGGGTCAGGATTGCCTAATGGGTTAGAATCGAGTGCATTTAGGCTTGAGGTTAGTGTTGAGATTGACGATTTAGAGTTAGTGTGAGAATCAAGCACATTAGGATTAGAGTTATGGTTAGAATCCAGTGCATTTAGGGTTAGGATTAAGGTTAGGGTTAGGGTTATGTTTAGGGTGAGGGTTAGAATCGAGTGCATTTAAGGATAGTGTTAGGGTTAGAGTTAGGTATAGGGCTAGCTTTCGTAGAATCGAGGGTTAGTGTTAGGGTTAGGGTTAGGGTTAGTATTAGGGTTAGAATCAAGCGCATTTTTAGTGTTAGTGTTGGGGTTAGGGTTAGGGTTTGAGTGCATTTAGGGGTAGGGGAGGAGATGGGTTAGGATTAGCGTTAGGGTTTGTGTTGGTAGAATCGACGTTTTGGGTTAGGCTTAGGGTCAGGAGAGCATTTTGGGTCATAATTCAGAGCATTTAGGCTTAGGGTTAGTCTTGATATTGCTGATTTAGTTTTAGCGTTAGAATCAAGCACATTTAGGGATAGAGTTATGGTTAGAATTCGTTAGGGTTATGGTTAGTGTTAGGGTTAGGGGTATGGTAAGAGTGCATTTAGCGGTAGGGGTTGGGGCATGGTTAGAATTAAGGTTAGGGTTAGTGTTGGTAGAATCGAGGTTTAGGGTTAGGCTCAGGGTCAGGATGGCCTTTTGGGATAGAATCGAGTGCATTTAGGCTTAGGGTTACTGTTGAGATTGACGAATTAGCGTTAGGGTTAGAATCAAGTACATTACAGTTAGAGTTATGGTTAGAATCCAGTGCATTTAGGGTTAGGTTTTGGCTTCTGGTTACGATTATATTTAGGGTGAGGGTTAGAATCGAGCGCATTTAAGGATAGTGTTAGGGGTAGCGTTAGGTTTAGGGTTAGCTGTCGTAGAATCGAGGGTTAGGGTTAGGGTTGGGGTTCGGGTTAGGGGTAGAATGAAGCACATTATTAGTATTAGAGTTGGGGTAGGCTTACGATTAGATTGCATTTAGGGGTAGGGGTAGGAGTAGGGTTACGATTAGGGTTACTGTTTGTGTTGGTAGAATCGAGGTTTAGGGTTAGGCTTAGGGTCAGGATTGCCTTTTGGGTTAGAATCGAGTGCATTCCAGGTTAGAGTTAGTGATGAGATTGGCGATGTAGTGTTAGGGTTAGAATCGAGCACATTTAGGGTTAGAGTTATGGTTAGAATTCGTTAGGGTTAGGGTTAGGGGAAGCGGTAGGGTAGGGGTTAGAATCACGCTCATTTTTAGTGTTAGGGTTACGGTTAGTGTTAGGCTTAGATGGCATTTAGAGGTAGGGGTAGCGGTAGGATTAGGATTTGGGTTAGGGTTAATGATGGTAGAATCGAGGTTTAGGTTTAGGCTTAGGGTCAGGACTGCGTTTTGGATCAGAATCGAGTGTATTTAGGTTTTGCGTTAGTGTTCAAATTGACGATTTAGTGTTAGGGTTTGAATCGAGCACATTTAGGGTTAGAGTTATGCTTGAAATTCAGTGCATTTAGGGTTAGGGTTAGATTTAGCGTCAGGGTTAGAATCGAGAGCTTTTAAGAATAGTGCCAGGGTTAGTTAGGTTTAGCTTTCGCTTTCTTAGAATCGAGGGTTACGGTTAAGGTTAGCCTTAGGGTGAGGGTTAGGGGTAGAATCAGGGGCAGTTTTAGTGTTCTAGTTTTCTTCAGGGTATGTCTTAGAGTGCATTTAGGGGTAGGGGTAGGAGTAGGGTTAGGATTAGGGTTAAGGTTTTTGTTGGTAGAATCGAAGTTTAAGGTTAGGCGTAGGGTCAGGAATGGCTGTGGGTTAGAATCCAGTGCATTTAGGCTTAGGGATAGTGTTGAAATTGACGATTTAGTGTTAGGGTTAGAATCGAGAACATTTAGGGTTAGAGTTTTGGTTAGAATTCGTTAGGGTTAGGGTTAGTGTTAGGGGTAGGGGTAGGGTTAGAGTGCATTTAGGGGTAGGGGTAGGGGTAGGGTTAGGATTAGGGTTAGGTTTGTGTTGGTAGAATCGAAGTTTAGGGTTAGGCTTAGTGTCAGGATTGCCTTTTGGGATAGAATCGAGTGCATTTAGGCTTAGGATTACTGTTGAGATTGACGAATTAGCGTTACGGTTAGAATCAAGTACATTACAGTTGGAGTTATGATTAGAATCCAGTGCATTTAGGGTTAGGTTTTGGCTTCTGGTTACGGTTATGTTTAGGGTGAGGGTTAGAATCGAGCGCATTTAAGGACAGTGTTAGGGTTAGCGTTAGGTTTAGGGTTAGCTTTCGTAGAATCGAGGGTTAGGGATAGGGTTGGGGTTCGGGTTAGGGTTAGAATGAAGCACATTATTAGTATTAGAGTTGGGGTAGGCTTACGATTAGATTGCATTTAGGGGTAGGGGTAGGAGTAGGGTTAGGATTAGGGTTACGGTTTGTGGTGGTAGAATCGAGGTTTCGGGTTAGGCTTAGGGTCAGGATTGCCTTTTGGGTTAGAATCGAGTGCATTCCGGGTTAGAGTTAGTGATGAGATTGACGATTTAGTGTTAGGGTTAGAATCGAGCACATGAGGGTTAGAGTTATGGTTGGAATCCACTGCATTTAGGCTTAGGGTTAGGGCTAGGGTTATTAGCGTCAGGATTGGAATCGAGAGCATTTAAGGATAGTGTTAGGGTTAGAGTTAGGTTTAGGGTTAGGTTTCATAGAATTCAGGGTTAGGGTTAGGGTTAGGGTTAGAAGCAAGCGCATTTTTAGTGTTAGGGGTTGGGTTAGGGTAAGGGTTAGAGTGCATATAGAGGTAGGGATAGGAGTAGGGTTAGGATTAGGGTTAGGGTTTGTGTTGGTAGAATCGTGGTTTAGGGTTGGCCTTAGGGTAAGGATTGCCTTTTGGGTTAGAGCCAATTGCATTTAGGGTTAGGCTTAGTGTTGCGATTGACGATTTAGTGTTAGGGTTATAATCGAGCACATTATGGTTAGAGTTATGGTTAGAATCCAGTGCATTTAAGGTTAGGATTAGGGTTAGGGTTAGGGTTATGTTCAGGGTGAGGGTTAGAATCGAATGCATTTAAGGATAGTGTTAGGGGTAGAGTTATGTGTAAGGTTAGCTTTCGTAGAATGGAGGGTTAGGTTAGGGTTAGGGTCAGGATTGCCTAATGGGTTAGAATCGAGTGCATTTAGGCTTGAGGTTAGTGTTGAGATTGACGATATAGAGTTAGTGTGAGAATCAAGCACATTAGGATTAGAGTTATGGTTAGAATCCAGTGCATTTAGGGTTAGGATTAAGGTTAGGGTTAGGGTTATGTTTAGGGTGAGGGTTAGAATCGAGTGCATTTAAGGATAGTGTTAGGGTTAGAGTTAGGTATAGGGCTAGCTTTCGTAGAATCGAGGGTTAGTGTTAGGGTTAGGGTTAGGGTTAGTATTAGGGTTAGAATCAAGCGCATTTTTAGTGTTAGTGTTGGGGTTAGGGTTAGGGTTTGAGTGCATTTAGGGGTAGGGGAGGAGATGGGTTAGGATTAGCGTTAGGGTTTGTGTTGGTAGAATCGACGTTTTGGGTTAGGCTTAGGGTCAGGAGATCATTTTGGGTCATAATTCAGAGCATTTAGGCTTAGGGTTAGTCTTGATATTGCTGATTTAGTTTTAGCGTTAGAATCAAGCACATTTAGGGATAGAGTTATGGTTAGAATTCGTTAGGGTTATGGTTAGTGTTAGGGTTAGGGGTATGGTAAGAGTGCATTTAGCGGTAGGGGTTGGGGCATGGTTAGAATTAAGGTTAGGGTTAGTGTTGGTAGAATCGAGGTTTAGGGTTAGGCTCAGGGTCAGGATTGCCTTTTGGGATAGAATCGAGTGCATTTAGGCTTAGGGTTACTGTTGAGATTGACGAATTAGCATTAGGGTTAGAATCAAGTACATTACAGTTAGAGTTATGGTTAGAATCCAGTGCATTTAGGGTTAGGTTTTGGCTTCTGGTTACGGTTATGTTTAGGGTGAGGGTTAGAATCGAGCGCATTTAAGGATAGCGTTAGGGTTAGCGTTAGGTTTAGGGTTAGCTTTCGTAGAATCGAGGGTTAGGGTTAGGGTTGGGGTTCGGGTTAGGGGTAGAATGAAGCACATTATTAGTATTAGAGTTGGGGTAGGCTTAGGATTAGATTCCATTTAGGGGTAGGGGTAGGAGTAGGGTTACTATTAGGGTTACGGTTTGTGGTGGTAGAATCGAGGTTTAGGGGTAGGCTTAGGGTCAGGATTGCCTTTTGGGTTAGAATCGAGTGCATTCCGGGTTAGAGTTAGTGATGAGATTGACGATTTAGTGTTAGGGTTAGAATCGATCACATTTAGGGTTAGAGTTATGGTTAGAATTCGTTAGGGTTACGGTTAGGGGAAGCGGTAGGGTAGGGGTTAGAATCACGCTCATTTTTAGTGTTAGGGTTACGGTTAGTGTTAGGCTTAGAGGGCATTTAGAGGTAGGGGTAGCGGTAGGATTAGGATTTGGGTTAGGGTTAGTGATGGTAGAATCGAGGTTTAGGTTTAGGCTTAGGGTCAGGACTGCGTTTTGGATCAGAATCGAGTGCATTTAGGGTTAGGGTTAGTGTTGAGATTGACGATTTAGTGTTAGGCTTAGAATCGAGCACATGAGGGTTAGAGTTATGCTTAGAATTCAGTGCATTTAGGGTTAGGGTTAGATTTAGCGTCAGAGTTAGAATCGAGAGCTTTTAAGAATAGTGCTAGGGTTAGAGTTAGGTTTAGCTTTCGCTTTCTTAGAATCGAGGGTTAGGGTTAAGGTTAGCCTTAGGGTGAGGGTTAGGGGTAGAATCAGGCGCATTTTTAGTGTTCTAGTTTTCTTCAGGGTATGTCTTAGAGTGCATTTAGGGGTAGGGGTAGGAGTAGGGTTAGGATTAGGGTTAAGGTTTTTGTTGGTAGAATCGAAGTTTAAGGTTAGGCGTAGGGTCAGGAATGGCTGTGGGTTAGAATCCAGTGCATTTAGGCTTAGGGATAGTGTTGAAATTGACGATTTAGTGTTAGGGTTAGAATCGAGCACATTTAGGGTTAGAGTTTTGGTTAGAATTCGTTAGGGTTAGGGTTAGTGTTAGGGGTAGGGGTAGGTTTAGAGTGCATTTAGGGGTAGGGGTAGGGGTAGTGTTAGGATTAGGGATAGGTTTGTGTTGGTAGAATCGAAGTTTAGGGTTAGGCTTAGTGTCAGGATTGGCTTTTGGGATAGAATCGAGTGCATTTAGGCTTAGGGTTACTGTTGAGATTGACGAATTAGCGTTAGGGTTAGAATCAAGTACATTACAGTTAGAGTTATGGTTAGAATCCAGTGCATTTAGGGTTAGTTTTTGGCTTCTGGTTACGGTTATGTTTAGGGTGAGGGTTAGAATCGAGCGCATTTAAGGATAGTGTTAGGGTTAGCGTTAGGTTTAGGGATAGCTTTCGTAGAATCGAGGGTTAGGGTTAGGGTTGGGGTTCGGGTTAGGGTTAGAATGAAGCACATTATTAGTATTAGAGTTGGGGTAGGCTTACGATTAGATTGCATTTAGGGGTAGGGGTAGGAGTAGGGTTAGGATTAGGGTTACGGTTTGTGGTGGTAGAATCGAGGTTTAGGGTTAGGCTTAGGGTCAGGATTGCCTTTTGGGTTAGAATCGAGTGCATTCCGGGTTAGAGTTAGTGATGAGATTGACGATTTAGTGTTAGAGTTAGAATCGAGCACATGGGGATTAGAGTTATGGTTAGAATCCACTGCATTTAGGCTTAGGGTTAGGGCTAGGGTTATTAGCGTCAGGATTGGAATCGAGAGCATTTAAGGATAGTGTTAGGGTGAGAGTTAGGTTTGGGGTTAGGTTTCGTAGAATTGAGCGTTAGGGTTAGGGTTAGGGTTAGAATCAAGCGCATTTTTAGTGTTAGGGGTTGGGTTAGGGTAAGGGTTAGAGTGCATATAGAGGTAGGGATAGGAGTAGGGTTAGGATTAGGGTTAGGGTTTGTGTTGGTAGAATCGTGGTTTAGGGTTGGCCTTAGGGTCAGGATTGCCTTTTGGGTTAGAGCCGAGTGCATTTAGGGTTAGGCTTAGTGTTGAGATTGACGATTTAGTGTTAGGGTTATAATCGAGCACATTATGGTTAGAGTTATGGTTAGAATCCAGTGCATTTAAGGTTAGGTTTAGGGTTAGGGTTAGGGTTATGTTCAGTGTGAGGGTTAGAATCGAATGCATTTAAGGATAGTGTTAGGGGTAGAGTTATGTGTAAGGTTAGCTTTCGTAGAATGGAGGGTTAGGTTAGGGTTAGGGTCAGGAGAGCATTTTGGGTCATAATTCAGAGCATTTAGGCTTAGGGTTAGTGTTGATATTGCTGATTTAGTTTTAGCGTTAGAATCAAGCACATTTAGGGATAGGGTTATGGTTAGAATTCGTTAGGGTTACGGTTTGTGTTAGTGTTAGGGTTAGGGGTATGGTAAGAGTGCATTTAGCGGTAGGGGTTGGGGCATGGTTAGAATTAAGGTTAGGGTTAGTGTTGGTAGAATCGAGGTTTAGGGTTAGGCTCAGGGTCAGGATTGCCTTTTGGGATAGAATCGAGTGCATTTAGGCTTAGGGTTACTGTTGAGATTGACGAATTAGCGTTAGGGTTAGAATCAAGTACATTACAGTTAGAGTTATGGTTAGAATCCAGTGCATTTAGGGTTAGGTTTTGGCTACTGGTTACGGTTATGTTTAGGGTGAGGGTTAGAATCGAGCGCATTTAAGGATAGTGCTAGGGTTAGCGTTAGGTTTAGGGTTAGCTTTCGTAGAATCGAGGGTTAGGGTTAGGGTTGGGGTTCGGGTTAGGGTTAGAATGAAGCATATTATTAGTATTAGAGTTGGGGTAGGCTTACGATTAGATTGCATTTAGGGGTAGGGGTAGGAGTAGGGTTAGGATTAGGGTTATGGTTTGTGGTGGTAGAATCGAGGTTTAGGGTTAGGCTTAGGGTCAGGATTGCCTTTTGGGTTAGAATCGAGTGCATTCCGGGTTAGAGTTAGTGATGAGATTGACGATTTAGTGTTAGAGTTAGAATCAAGCACATGAGGGTTAGAGTTATGGTTAGAATCCACTGCATTTAGGCTTAGGGTTAGGGCTAGGGTTATTAGCGTCAGGATTGGAATCGAGACCATTTAAGGATAGTGTTAGGGTTAGAGTTAGGTTTAGGGTTAGGTTTCATAGAATTGAGGGTTAGGGTTAGGGTTAGGGTTAGGGTTAGAATCAAGCGCATTTTTAGTGTTAGGGGTTGGGTTAGGGTAAGGGTTAGAGTGCATATAGAGGTAGGGATTGAAGTAGGGTTAGGATTAGGGTTAGGGTTTGTGTTGGTAGAATCGTGGTTTAGGGTTGGCCTTAGGGTCAGGATTGCCTTTTGGGTTAGAGCCGAGTTCATTTAGGGTTAGGCTTAGTGTTGAGATTGACGATTTAGTTTTAGGGTTATAATCGAGCACATTAGGGTTAGAGTTATGGTTAGAATCCAGTGCATTTAAGGTTAGGATTAGGGTTAGGGATAGGGTTATGTTCAGGGTGAGGGTTAGAATCGAATGCATTTAAGGATAGTGTTAGGGGTAGAGTTATGTGTAAGGTTAGCTTTCGTAGAATGGAGGGTTAGGTTAGGGTTAGGGTCAGGATTGCCTAATGGGTTAGAATCGAGTGCATTTAGGCTTGAGGTTAGTGTTGAGATTGACGATTTAGAGTTAGTGTGAGAATCAAGCACATTAGGATTAGAGTTATGGTTAGAATCCAGTGCATTTAGGGTTAGGATTAAGGTTAGGGTTAGGGTTATGTTTAGGGTGAGGGTTAGAATCGAGTGCATTTAAGGATAGTGTTAGGGTTAGAGTTAGGTATAGGGCTAGCTTTCGTAGAATCGAGGGTTAGTGTTAGGGTTAGGGTTAGGGTTAGTATTAGGGTTAGAATCAAGCGCATTTTTAGTGTTAGTGTTGGGGTTAGGGTTAGGGTTTGAGTGCATTTAGGGCTAGGGGAGGCGTTGGGTTAGGATTTGCGTTAGGGTTTGTGTTGGTAGAATCGACGTTTTGGGTTAGGCTTAGGGTCAGGAGAGCATTTTCGGTCATAATTCAGAGCATTTAGGCTTAGGGTTAGTGGTGAAATTGATGATTTAGTTTTAGCGTTAGAATCAAGCACATTTAGGGATAGAGTTATGGTTAGAATTAGTTAGGGTTACGGTTAGTGTTAGTGTTAGGGTTAGGGGTATGGTAAGAGTGCATTTAGCGGTAGGGGTTGGGGCATGGTTAGAATTAAGGTTAGGGTTAGGGTTGGTAGAATCGAGGTTTAGGGTTAGGCTCAGGGTCAGGATGGCCTTTTGGGATAGAAGCGAGTGCATTTAGGCTTAGGGTTACTGTTGAGATTGACGAATTAGCGTTAGGGTTAGAATCAAGTACATTACAGTTAGAGTTATGGTTAGAATCCAGTGCATTTAGGGTTAGGTTTTGGCTTCTGGTTACGATTATATTTACGGTGAGGGTTAGAATCGAGCGCATTTAAGGATAGTGTTAGGGGTAGCGTTAGGTTTAGGGTTAGCTGTCGTAGAATCGAGGGTTAGGGTTAGGGTTGGGGTTCGGGTTAGGGGTAGAATGAAGCACATTATTAGTATTAGAGTTGGGGTAGGCTTACGATTAGATTGCATTTAGGGGTAGGGGTAGGAGTAGGGTTACGATTAGGGTTACGGTTTGTGTTGGTAGAATCGAGGTTTAGGGTTAGGCTTACGGTCAGGATTGCCTTTTGGGTTAGAATCGAGTGCATTCCAGGTTAGAGTTAGTGATGAGATTGGCGATATAGTGTTAGGGTTAGAATCGAGCACATTTAGGGTTAGAGTTATGGTTAGAATTCGTTAGGGTTAGGGTTAGGGGAAGCGGTAGGGTAGGGGTTAGAATCACGCTCATTTTTAGTGTTAGGGTTACGGTTAGTGTTAGGCTTAGATGGCATTTAGAGGTAGGGGAAGCGGTAGGATTAGGATTTGGGTTAGGGTTAATGATGGTAGAATCGAGGTTTAGGTTTAGGCTTAGGGTCAGGACTGCGTTTTGGATCAGAATCGAGTGTATTTAGGTTTTGCGTTAGTGTTCAAATTGACGATTTAGTGTTAGGGTTTGAATCGAGCACATTTAGGGTTAGAGTTATGCTTGGAATTCAGTGCATTTAGGGTTAGGGTTAGATTTAGCGTCAGGGTTAGAATCGAGAGCTTTTAAGAATAGTGCTAGGGTTAGTTAGGTTTAGCTTTCGCTTTCTTAGAATCGAGGGTTACGGTTAAGGTTAGCCTTAGGGTGAGGGTTAGGGGTAGAATCAGGCGCAGTTTTAGTGTTCTAGTTTTCTTCAGGGTATGTCTTAGAGTGCATTTAGGGGTAGGGGTAGGAGTAGGGTTAGGATTAGGGTTAAGGTTTTTGTTGGTAGAATCGAAGTTTAAGGTTAGGCGTAGGGTCAGGAATGGCTGTGGGTTAGAATCCAGTGCATTTAGGCTTAGGGATAGTGTTGAAATTGACGATTTAGTGTTAGGGTTAGAATCGAGCACATTTAGGGTTAGAGTTTTGGTTAGAATTCGTTAGGGTTAGGGTTAGTGTTAGGGGTAGGGGTAGGTTTAGAGTGCATTTAGGGGTAGGGGTAGGGGTAGTGTTAGGATTAGGGTTAGGTTTGTGTTGGTAGAATCGAAGTTTAGGGTTAGGCTTAGTGTCACGATTTCCTTTTGGGTTAGAATCGAGTGCATTTAGAGTTAGGGTTAGTGTTGAGATTGACGATTTAGGGTTAGGCTTAGAATCGAGCACATGAGGGTTAGAGTTATGGTTAGAATCCACTGCATTTAGGCTTAGGGTTAGGGTTAGGATTATTAGCGTCAGGATTAGAATCGAGAGCATTTAAGGATAGAGTTAGGGATAGAGTTAGGTTTAGGGTAAGGTTTCGTAGAATTGAGGGTTAGGGTTAGGGTTAGGGTTAGAATCAAGCGCATTTTTAGTGTTAGGGGTTGGGTTAGGGTAAGGGTTAGAGTGCATATAGAGGTAGGGATAGAAGTAGGGTTAGGATTAGGGTTAGGGTTTCTGTTGGTAGAATCGTGGTTTAGGGTTGGCCTTAGGGTCAGGAGTGCCTTTTGGGTTAGAGCCGAGTGCATTTAGGGTTAGGCTTAGTGTTGAGATTGACGATTTAGTGTTAGGGTTATAATCGAGCACATTATGGTTAGAGTTATGGTTAGAATCCAGTGCATTTAAGGGTAGGATTAGGGTTAGGTTTAGGGTTATGTTCAGGGTGAGGGTTAGAATCGAGTGCATTTAAGGATAGTGTTAGGGGTAGAGTTATGTGTAAGGTTAGCTTTCGTAGAATGGAGGGTTAGGTTAGGGTTAGGGTCAGGATTTCCTAATGGGTTAGAATCGAGTGCATTTAGGCTTGAGGTTAGTGTTGAGATTGACGATTTAGAGTTAGTGTGAGAATCAAGCACATTAGGATTAGAGTTATGGTTAGAATCCAGTGCATTTAGGGTTAGGATTAAGGTTAGGGTTAGGGTTATGTTTAGGGTGAGGGTTAGAATCGAGTGCATTTAAGGATAGTG